>NC_043008.1:41865132-41907632 GCF_006345805.1 Octopus sinensis
AAACGGATACGTAATCAAGTACCTGCATTCCTGGAGAACTACGTTGTGTGGAAACAATTGCAATGATTGAAAATAAATGTCCAACTGTACTCCTTCTCGTTGACTCCAAAGTTTTTCAACTCGGCCGAAATTGTGAGGATAATCTGGTGCTTGATTGAGGAAAGAATGACCCGTCCTTGTTTTCTTTGTATCGTCTATCTGGGTGTTTTGTTGTCCCATTTTTGTATCACCTAGCTGTCCGGATGTTTTGCGTTCTTCTCCCATTTTGTATTTCATATATATATATATATCACGTGATCGCGTGACCGACCAGACCATCAGATGTTGTTACACATTGCTGGTCACAATGCGTTCGCATTGTTTTAGCCTTCGAATGACGCCACCCCACTGGCTAAGCGAGCAGGCCAACAGAAGAAACCTTAATTTAACATTCTCACACGCGTGCACGCGCACAACAGATTATTGTAACAACATGTTACAACGTGTACACACAATATAAATAACAGGCAAAAAATTGCAACAATCGCCAATAAGCGTTCTAATCATAAAAATGCGGCTGAATATATTTTATCTTCATATAAAAAGATTATGAAACTGGATATTATTTTTGGCTGAGTATTGAGAGGAAAAGATACGATATCAACTTTGGTATACATCTCGATGTAGATCCATGTTCACACATGGATCTACACATTTGGTTTGAAATCTTGGCAGAAGGGCAGCAATTTTGAGAGAGTGGGTGAGTCGATTACTCAACTGGTACTTATTTTATTGACCTCGAAAGGATGAAAGGCAAAATGTACCACGGCGGAATTTAAAGAAAGTAAAGTCGAACGAAATACCTATTTCTTTACCACCCACAAGGGGCTAAACACAGAGAGGGAAAACAAGGACAGACAAAGGGATTAAGTCGATTACATCGACCCCAGTATGTAACTGGTACTTATTTAATCGACCCCGAAAGGATGCAAGGCAAAGTCAACCTCGGCAGAATTTGAACTCAGAACGTAAAGACAGACGAAATACCTATTTCTATTTCTTTATTACCCACAAGGGGCTAAACACAGAGGGGACAAACAAGGACAGACATAGGTATTAAGTCGATTACATCGACCCCAATGCGTAACTGATACTTAATTTATCGACTCCGAAAGGATGAAAGGCAAAGTCGACCTCGGCGGAATTTGAATTCACAACGTAACGCAGACGAAATACCGCTAAGCATTTCGCCCAGCGTGCTAACGTTTCTGCCAGCTCGCCGCTTTAAACATGGCTCTACAAATCGGTTTGAAATTTCGGCACAAGGCCAGCAATTTCAGGGGAAAGGTGAGTCGATTACATCAATTCCAGTTCTTAACTGGTATTTATTTTATCGACCCAGAATGATGAAAGTCGAACAAGGCAGAATTTGAGCCCAATGGGTTTCTTTCAATTTCCGTTAATGGAAACCATTCTCCAGGCTTTAGTCGGCTCGGGATCATGGTGGTAGACAATCGCTGCAAAAGATGCCATGCAGTGGTACTGAACCCGGAGCTCTTCGGTTTGAAAACAATCTTTTTACCACGCCCGCGTCAGTTATATGTACAAAGTTCGTAAAATCGGCAATAAGAGATATAATACGAAGATTTCCGCTTACCAAAGATTGAGCTGTACGTTGTTCACCAGAAGGTGTATTTAGCAATATGGTGGCTGCCCCCTCGTTATCAAGTATGGGCATTGCACGGAGCTTAATCAATGTTGTTATCATGCAATGCCTGTGCAAGAAGATTTTTTTTAAAGTGAGGAAATGCTGTGCACTGAGTCAATCCCACTCACTAAGCAACAGCAGCCATAATCCGAAAAGAAGAACAAGTCAACATCATCGGTAACTACTGAGCCGCAGGTTTTATGTCGGAGTTATCCCAGTTACCTGAGTTTCCTTCTCCTAGAAGGATGCCCTAACAAAGGCTAGGAGTCGTTCACTCCTAATGGTTTAACCGCGCGATCAGGTATTCAGTCCGATTATTTCTATGTCCCTGAGCATGATACATCCTTAAGACATTTATTGGATGGCCGTTGGCTCTCAAGAGTTCCTCCGCCCTTTGACGGGTTTTGTTTTTCATCCCGCAGGGTGACCAATAAACACCCTCCCCACAAAGCAAGCTTGATGGGCGAAATGCGTAGCCGTATTTCATCTGCCGTTACGTTCTGAGTTCAAATTCCACCGAGGTCGACTTTGCCTTTCATCCTTTTGTGGTCGAAAAATTAAGTACCAGTTACGCACTGGGGTCGATGTCATCGACTTAATCCGTTTGTCTGTCCTTATTTGTCCCCTTTATGTTTAGCCCCTTGTGGGTAGTAAAGAAATAGGTTTAGTCGCCGACGACCCGACCATGCAACAGGTTGTACTGGGTTACATGTTACCAGTAGCACTCGAAAGTGACAATATAAGGGAATATATACATCACTTCAGTTTAGAATTACCGTTCATTTTCCCTTTTGCTTAAAGTTTACTCCTTTTGTGAAGTATTTAAAAGAAAATAATCCAGAAGTTTTATTCCTTTCTTAATGACTTCACTCTTTAGAATATAATGTGCGTTAGTGTATCCGAGCCAATATCTTACCAATATCAGACTGTTAGCGAGAACTCTCCACATGTTCTCAGAGACAAAACTGCAGTACCAGGTCAGTGATAGTAAACGAATTCAGGACATCTACATACTGATATTACGATTATATATCTCATATTTTCTTCTCTGTCATTATAACTAGACTTTGATATGTTCAAAGTTCATATATGAATTATAATGGAGTGAAATCAATGCCTTATTGCCTGGAATGAAATACCAATAGAAATACAAATACTCGATTATTATCAAGAAATATCACTAATGTATTTGGCGTCTGAGTATATAAAGTAAATATTTGCAATTTCAGAACTACAACAAAATTATATATTAGTAATAAACCATTTTAATCGGATTTCTATGAGTTCAGTCAATAATATGAAACTATGAGTCAGAGATGTCATCTTTAGTTCCATATAAGAATAAATTTATACCGATTTATTACGTTGGAGCGAGTCTAAAAATTTAATTTTATAGATTCTTGAAGAATGGAAACCAAAGTCAACCATGCCGAGATTGAGATTAGATCATAAACAAATGAATCTAACAAATGATTCTAAAGGGAGCTGATAAAGATACCAAGTATAAAGATAAGTAAAAAGGTTCAAATAAAGAGGGTGTCCCATATCAGCAAAAAAAAAAAAACTAGGATCTTTTCGGTTTGAGCGGCAGTTTTTTCTAGCGGTGTCATGTGAAATATTCACCCATAATTATGACCCTAGTATCGATCTATTGCATTTCAATCTGTTTTAGGGTTATGGTTAGGGTTAGGGGCGGGAGGAAGGGTATCTTTTCTCATCCGAAATGTAAATAAACCCAATCTGTTTCTTAAACGAGGGACATATTCATACGGCACAGGATGCCGTATGGTTGAAATTGCAGAAATTGAAGAAAAAAAAACAACAAATATCTTACAAACTATAGAATTTTCTCAATAAAGCCAAGAGAAAAAGATATTTTATAAACACATTCTACCAGTATACGAAGTTTAAAAGTGTTTAGTTACGTGGAAATTATTTTTAAAAACTGCCGTTCAAACCGAAAAGATTCAAAACTAGGATTTATGATGCAGTATACAGAAAAAATCGAATAACTATATAAAATGCATGGGTATAGGTAAATGTTAGCTTATATATTGTGTCATCCCATAAATAATGCGACTTTTTTTATACTTCTTTTAATTTACAAAATTAAGATAAAGTTCTTTTTAAATCTAAAATATACTCTCCTTCAATTTCTACAATGCTCTTCCTTCTGTATGGTAGACTTGCAAAGCTCCTCTTCCAAAATTCAAACGTCCATTACGAAAAATACTCCTCCAGTACTGTTCTGACCTCATCTACAGAATTCATATTTTCCCGTCCAAATGATTTTGAAGACTGCGGAATAAATGATAATCAGATAGAGTAATATCCGGCGAATATGGTGGGTTGGGCATCGTTTCCAATTCAAACTGCTCCAGCTTTAGGAATGTCATCCTCGTTGTATGTGGCGGAGCATTATCATGAT
This sequence comes from Octopus sinensis, assembly GCF_006345805.1. NCBI lineage: Eukaryota > Metazoa > Mollusca > Cephalopoda > Octopoda > Octopodidae > Octopus > Octopus sinensis. The sequence continues at coordinate 41,869,248 of NC_043008.1, forward strand.
GGAAGAACACCTTTTGTCATGAAACCAAAGGTGGTTGTTTTTTTTTTGTTTTTTTTTTTCTAGAGCTGACTTAAGCTGCTCAAGCTGATTGCAGTAGATCTCCTTTGTTATTGTTTGGTGTGGGTTTAAAATTTCAAAGTGGGCTAAAACTTTCATATCCCACCAAACAGACAACAACACCTTATGTCAGTGAAGCCCTTCTTTAACCTGGAGTGCCGCTGATTATCCCGTGGGCATATGGCGTATTGGTTAAATATAGACCTATAAAATGAATGGCTTTAGATAGATCGAGATTGTATACCGACGGATAAAACAAAAACTGAAGACCGTACACAAGAGGAAGAATACATATAATGCATAGATTAAAGAACATTGGGTGCCGCTTGAATATAAGGAATGAAACTTCAATTTATAATCCTCTAGCTCCAATGTAAGGACCAAATTAAGGAAGCGGAATTTCTAATTAGAAAATTCTTTCATCACAAAGCGAATCTATTCCCGTGGTCTTTGTCTTATCTTAACTCCTTCACAAACTTTTCGTTTCTCACATGGTACTTCTTTTTAAGATTCTCTCCCAACATTTTGAATCGTGCGTTATTCACACAAGAAGCACCTCGAGATTCTGCATACATTATAATATATGTGTACTGAATTTGTGTATGTGTCTCTGTGTGTGTGTGAGTGAGTGTGTGCGTGTAAGTGCTATTGAATTACATTCTTTGTGCTAATTAACTTTATTGAGAGTCCAAGGAATCTAAACTGAAAATGTAAACACTTGAAATAACACCCACCCCACCCCCACTACTATCACCACCACCACCATACATTTACACTTCTCTTGAATTATTTACTCTACTTTTGCTTTGTTACCATCCTTTTTCGCAAATAATTCGTCGCCACCTTGGTTTCTCTACTGACAAATGTTCATTGATCAGCCGACGTTACTCTTATACAAAGTGTAATCAGCACGCAACAAGAAGCTTAAAGTTGACATTCTATATCTTTCAGCATTGTTTATATATATATATATACATACACACACACATATACTTACATATATGCGTGTGTGTGTATATGGATATATATCTATGAATGCATATACATACATACATATATATATAATCAAAATAAGCAACAAGAATAACTTCGGTAATTTGGTACGATCGTTTCACGCTACATTATTTTATTAAATATTGTTGCTTATTTTGATTATGATCACCCCATGGATTTATATGGATAACACCATACAAAATTCTTGTGCATCTGACTTAAGTATCATATTCATTTGAATCCAAATTTTGCTTAACTTATATATATATATATATATATATATATATATATATATATATATAAATTTTTTTCAGAATGGGATAAAAACAAGGCTGTGAAGGTTTTATAACGTTATAAATAGAAAGTCTTACAGCTGTTTCTGGGATAGTTTTTATATCCCTTCATCGGAGACGGTGTGAGAAGATGGTTATGCAATAGTTAATTTAGATAAGATATGAAATAGAGAGTGAAGTGGAGGAATGAAAATTGATGTGAGATATGCAAGGATATTGCATTTGTAGATCCATTATTTAGGCAGAATGGTATACATTTAAGATTCTAATACCTTGTGGGTAAATTCCAATAGTATTTAAAATTGGTCATTCCATGTATAGTGTTTGTACACAGTGCTATTGAATCGAGGGTTTATTTAAAGTGACCTAAAAGTAGGGAATGTATTTGTAAAGGTCAAATCGAAAACAGGAAGAGAGGAATAAATAGAAAAGAAAAGCAAGGAGAGAGATAATAAAGAAGTGAACCATTTAGTGGTCAGTCAAGATAAATTGATAGTAGGAATAGGGAGGGGAGGGTGATAAAGAGAGAAAGATGTGAGAGTGTAAAAAGATGATAGGGTAAAGAGTAAAGGAGTGTCTGATAGAATGAATGGGGGTCATAGAGAAAGAGGTATAATAGTGTAAAAAAGAAAAGGAGTGTCAGGTATGTAGTGATAGAGCCTAAGTGATGGGGAAGAGAGAGGGTGTAGGGGTAGTAATATGGTGGAATGAAGAATTTGGGAATATAGATTAGGTTGGTTGGACAGGTCAGTGCTTAGAAGTAGAAGAAAATATATAGGTGAAGATGTATACAGATGCATATATTAAATATGTACATATATATATATATATATATATATATATACATCAACATCTACACATACAACTCGTATTCATAGGTATATGTACATATGTGGAGATGGACATTGGTAATCGTTACGTTATGGCTGCTGAAGAAAAGGACAATGGTGATGACGACCGTGATAAGGGTATTTTAAATTACTTACATAAAACCATTTTTATTATCGTGTACTTTCCCACTAACCAAAAAATAGAAAGCAGTCTAGTAGTAGTAGTAGCAGTAGTTGTGGGGGGACGGTGGTGGTGGTGGAGGAAGGGGGCTGCAGCAGTGGTGGTGGTGGTGGTGGTGGTGGTGGTGGTATTTTCGTTCATAAAGCGAAATTTATTTTGTGACCACATGGCATCTGAACCTCAATCGTTTACACTCCTTATTACATCCGGTTGGCTTTTTATGGTCTTGTCAAACGATTTTTATTCTTGAGTATCAGCCATAATACTTTTAACTATGAGCATGTGTGTGTGTGCGCGCGTGTGTATGTGTATGTGTGCACATATACATAATATAAACATGTATGTATGTATTTTCTGTGCTAAAAACAAACTGTAAACTGTAATAAAAAGCTCAATATCATTTAGTAGAATATAACATTGGCGAAATTTCTATTGCGATATCCTACATCAGGGCCTCAATATGGCTCGACAGTGGCAATGTCTACGGCGGAGAGATGCTGTCTCGCAGAAGTAGATGCAGAATCGATTCGCTTAGAGCCTGGAAGCTGGCTCCACTGGAGAGATAACTACTGCCTGCTTGCCCAACCTGCGATATGGCTTCATTTTAAAACAGAAGGCGACGAGCTGGCAGAAACGTTAGCACGCCGGGCGAAATTCTTAGCGGTAATTCGTCTGTCGTTACGTTCTAAGTTCAAATTCCGCCGAGGTCGACCTTGCCTTTCATCCTTTCGGGGTCGATAAATACAGAAACAGTTTCGGACTGGGGTCGATGCAATTGAATTGATCCCTTTGTCTGTCCTTGCTTGTCCCCTCTATGTTTAGCCCCTTATGGGCAGTAAAGAAATATATTAAAACAGAGATAATGCAGGGAAACGAACAGGCAGCGAAATCTGAGCGACCAGATGTTGCCAAGTATCTCAGGTATAGTTATAGACAAAGAAACTTAGTATGACTCTTGTAATGGGGGAGAAAGTTAAAATCAAATATGACGTATTAGGTCACTATAAAACAATTTAGAGACGAATGACCAGAAGTGACCCATGGTTGAGAATAGCAGTATGAATACCCAAATTGTGAAGTCAGTTCTTTTACTCTTTTACTCTTTTACTTGTTTCAGTCATTTGACTGCGGCCATGCTGGAGCACCGCCTTTACTCAAGCAAATCGACCCCGGGACTTATTCTTTGTAAGCCCAGTACTTATTCTATCGGTCTCTTTTGCCGAACCGCTAAGTGACGGGTACGTAAACACACCAGCATCGGTTGTCAAGCAATGCTATGGGGACAAACACAGACACACAAACATATACACACACACTTATATATATATACATATATACGACAGGCTTCTTTCAGTTTCCGTCTACCAAATCCACTCACAAGGCTATGGTCGGCCCGGGGCTATAGCAGAATACACTTGTCCAAGATGCCACGCAGTGGGACTGAACCCGGAACCATATGGTTGGTTAGCAAGCTACTTATCACACAGCTTCTCCTGCGTTATGTAATAACATGAAATTAGTTACCCGATAGTAAGAATTTAAATAAAGTAACCCGAAAGGGTCTTTAATGCGTTCTCAGTGTATATAGAACATAGGTGGAAATATTAATAAGATATGTATACTAAAATCGTGAAGCATGTTACAAAATAACAGGCTAATTAGATATGAGATAATAACTGTTCAAATTAAATAACTCTGAAAAGGGCTTCAGTTCGTTCCCAGAGAATATTATCCTGAGGGTCGCTTGTGTTGGTATATTCATGAATAAGTCACTAACCGAAATATGTGGATATATTGTTCAGGAGAATACTATTTACTTGTTTAAGTGTTGTACTCGAATAGTTCAAGTACTAAGAAATAAGCATACTCAATCTCATTTTTACCAAATATATTAGGAAAATGAATTGGTTATTTGCCTTGGCTTTATATAAGGATCCCTTCCAGGGGCCCTATTATCTCTTTTTTTTTCAACAATCTGAGTATGCTATGAGGTTTCCAGACCTGAGTTCTACTCACATGTCAAGTTTCATCAAAATCCATAAAACGGCGTAGGAGGATTTAGCTAACACCCACAGACAGAATTTCCCACATATATATATATATATATATATATATATATATACATGTGTGTGTGTTTGTGTGTGTGTGCGTGTGTGTGTGTGTGTGCGTGTGTGTGTGTGTGTGTGTGTGTGTGGTGAGTGTGCTTAGTGGATAGGGTGTCAGCATCATGGTCGTAGGATTGTGATTTCGATTCCTGGACAGGGCGACGTGTTGTGTTCTTGAGCAAAACACTTCATTTCACGTTGCTCCAGTCCACTCAGCTGGCAAAAATGAGTAACGCTGCGATGGACTGGTGTCCCGTCCAGCCGGGGAACACATACGCCATTGAAACCGGGAATCCGGTCCCATGAGCCTGGCTAGGCTTTAAAAGGGTGCATTTATTATTCATTTATTAATAGTAAGTAAAGCGAACATGGAATATATATAATCAGTAAAGGTTATTATCACGATGCAGTTATGAGGAATTTTAAGTAATGATCTAATGACCATACGAGGGGCGGGGTTCTGAAAACATGCTGACATTGGGTAAAATCAAATATCGGAGGATCAGTCAACTATGATTTTATTCAGCATAATCTCCTCTCAGTTGCACACACACCTATTGCAGCGGTGGTTCAATTTCTCTAAGCCCTGTAAAAGAACTCGGAAAGTTGAGCTGACCAGAACTTTCGTGATCCCTTTAAAGCCAGGAACTCTTCAGCACTGCCTCGCTAGTTATTCACACACCACCATGATTCGATTGGATTTTGGTCCCAAAAATAATCAGTTCGCTCCTAGGCTAATCCCCGAAGACATCATCTATGGATAGAGTATCGAGATCAAATCGCATATAATCATGTAACACATAATCCTTTGTTAAACCATTTCAAGGCGGATGTCTACGCGATCCAGCATATTTTATAATTTCTTTCATTATTTGTGTATGCATGTAGGTAGGCACAGTTTTATAGAACAGTTTTCGTTTACCAAATTTATTCAGAAAGCATTGGATAGCCCGGGTCTACAAAAGACTATTGCACAAGGTGTCATTCAGTGTGATTGAACCCCGAACCAGTAGTTCTTAAAGCTTCTTAAACAAACAAATCGTATTCAATTTTGCAGTTTTTAGTATTGCTTACTCTAGCTTGTTTATTTCCCTAATTGCTTCACCTAGATTATCTAAAACCAAAGAGACGGGTCCACATAAAGAGCGAATTATTTCAGATACAAACAGGTTAATTACAGGATACGAAATGCTGACCTCCCAGTTATAGTTTACAACCAATCAGTTCGGTCATCAGCAGTTTTCTCTTTCAGAAAAGGAGTTATTTTGACGACGAGTAAACTGACTGAATATAGCTTTCGATAATTTTGGGAAAGAATAGGAGAATTAGAAAAGGAAGAAAAGGAGATAGCGATGAAGGAGAGAAGGGAGAGGGGAAAGAACCGAAGGGGCAACAAATGTAGAAGGAGCAGGAGGAAGGGAAACTAACTTCATATTGAAGAATATGAATATATAGTTTAAATACAATCACATATGAATGTATGTTTACCCGTATATGAGTGTATATATATATATATATATTCATATGCACACATATATATATACACATATATATGCATAAATACATGCATGTATACATACATGTTTATGCATGTATGTATACATATATATACATACATAGTTATATGTATATGTATTTATAAATACGTATGTGTGTATGTATATAAATAGATTATACAGGTATTTATGTGTGGGTGTGTGGGTGTGTGGGTGTTTGCGCGTATATTTCATAATAAAATATATACCTCTGTATAAAGATCTATGTGTGTATACGTATGTTTATGCACATACTTAAATTTACTATATTTGATGTGTGTGTATATGGGCATACACGTGCACACAGCCCCGAATCCCATCCCACCCCCACCCACATGCACATTCATTCAGACTAATTAGGTGATCAAGCTGTGATGCAAGCAGCAAAGGGAGACTTAAAATGTGCACCACTTATAGTTAATTAGATCAAATTAGTGCTAAAACCTGCTATAATAAAAAAAAAACTGTACGAATGATCATCCCAAGCAAAAGATATTTAAAAATGCATTCTGAAGTAGTTTGATATTATTTTTCGAAATGTTTTCACCGTTTCTTTCAGTATGTTCAAATATAAATTTTAATGTTTTTCTAATGATTGCAAGAAAATATAGGCGAGAGAAATACACTATAATACACTAAATATAAAATTAAAACATAATTATTTATATATATATCTATCTATCTATCTATCTATATATTTATATATGTATTATATCTATCTATCTATCTATATATATATATATATATATATATATATATATATATATATATATATATATATATATATATATATTGAGAAATATTACTCTGCGTCTCAAAGTAAGGCTCGTTTGGCCCACATAATTGTGGCTATAACCTGAGGAGGTTAAGACATAGATAACGTCCTGGGAAGCACACGTGAAGTTGGTATTAACTGAAAATTTTTCTCCTTGCTGGAATGTGAATTTCGAGCCTTTTGAAAAGCTAATTAAAATAGCGAAAACCAGTTGGATATCATTACCTTTTATGAGGCTTTTACCATCCATAAACTATGTATATATATTTTTTTATAAAAAGATATTAAACCTATTTTTTGTGTTTTCTATTACTTTCAGACAATCAAGATGGCAGAATCCTTAGCATGCCGGGCGAAATGCTTAGTGGCATTTCATCCATCTATACGTTTTGAGTTCAAATTTCACTGAGGTCGGCCTTCTCCGTTCATCCTTTCGCTGTCGACGAAATAAGTATCAATCGAACTCTAGGGTCGATGTAAATTACCCCCCTCCCTCGAAATTGCTGGCTTAGTACCAAAATTTGAAATCAGTTTTTCTGTCTTTTCTCTCAATATCTTCAAATATATATTTCAGAGTATTTCTAGGGACTGAATATATTGTAGAAATGAGTTGCGACGTCACTGATGCCAAGCTGTATCGGCCTTTGCATTTCCCTCGGATAACACTGATGGCGTGAAGGGAGAGACCGGTATGCATGGGCGACTGCTGGTCTTCCATAAACAACCTTGCCCGGACTTGTGCATGGGAGGGTAACTTTCTAGTTGCAATCTCATGGTCAGTTATTGAAAGTAGAGGAAAGCGATGTAAACTTAAGATAATAAACAAAACATAAAATTATATCAGCATTTTTTTAATATTATCATACTATAAAATTGGTGAACTGGCAGAAACACCAGTATGCCGGACAAAATGCTAAGCAGTATTTTTTACGCAAATATCGAGTTTTTCGTCATTTTGCGGCCTATAAAATAAAGTCATGTCAAATACTGCGAACAATCCAATCGACTTGCCTGCTTCCCAAAATATTATTAGCCCTTGTATTTATAGTAGTAAGGATTATTATTATCATTAAGACGGCAAGCTGGCAGTGACGTTACCACGTCGGAGAAAATGCTTTTCAGCACTTCTTTCGGTTATTTACGCACTGAGTTCAAATCCCATCGAAGTCAACTATGCCTTTCATTCATTCAGGATCGATTCAATAAAATACGAAGTCAAATACCGGTCAAATACTGCGGTTGATGTAATCAACTGGCTATCTTCCCTCAAAACTGCTGGCCTTGTCTCGAAATCAGAGAGAATTATTATCATTGACTTTGCTTTTCATCACTTCGGGGTCGATCAAATAATTACCAGTCGAGCCCTGTGGTCGATATAATCGATTAACACCCTCCCCTGAAAATGCAGGCCTTGTGCCAAAATTTGAAACTATTATTATAAGAGAAACGAAGACGGTAGGCTAGCAAAATCAAGGAGTTGAGTACTTCATTAGAAATACAAGGACCTAGTAACTGAAATATCTAGGATGTGACAAATAAAAACCAAACTATCCTTCTTTTTGTGGGTGTCCTGGAGATGATCAAGAAAGGTAGTGACAAGTTTTTTGGGGGTTTTTTTTCAGATCCCTGCGAAACCAACTATCTATAAGACACAACAACCGCTCACATTCTTAGGGAGTTTCTTTCTATCTGGTATGTACAGGTCTTACATCTCTGGTTGAGACCCGTTCGGAAGATGAAATAAAATGGGAAGCACATGAAAAATAAAGAAGAAGAAGAAGAAGAAGAAGAAGAAGAAGAAGAAGAAGAAGAAGAAGAAGAAGAAGAAGAAGAAGAAGATGATAAAGAAGAAGAAGAAGAAGAAGAAGAAGAAGAAGAAGAAGAAGAAGAAGAAGAAGAAGAAGAAGAAGAAGAAGAAGAAGAAGAAGAAGAAGAAGAAGAAGAAGAAGAAGAAGAAGAAGAAGGGGAAGAAATTGTAAGAATGATGAGAGTAAATCTTATGCCAGTGGAATTGACATGGGGGGGCAAAGCAGATCCGAAAAACTGCTCTATTGGGGACAGCTAGGATTTTGAGAGTGGTGCTTGGCAGTTGAGTGTCTTCCACTACAGTCAACATCCAAGTACCAAATATTACATTTTGCGTAAAGAGACCCTGTTAGACTTCTGACTAGAGGTTGCTATCCGAATTAACCAGAGGAAGTAAGACCGAGAGCTCTGAGAAATAATAATAATAATAATAATAATAATAATAATAACAATAACAATAACAATAATATTAATAACAACAATAACAATAATAATAATAATAATAATAATAATAATAATAATAATAATAATAATAATTACAACAATAACAATAATAATAATAATAATATAATAATAATAATAATAATAATAATTAATAATAATAATAATAATAAATGCCCTGATGCAGTACCAGGCAGTGGCTCTCATGGCTTCTGATCTTAACTGATTGGAAGTGTTATCATGTACATTGTTTTGTCTTGGTATAAAAGATGGGCTACAGCAAATATTCTGCTCAATACCACAGATTTGGCTTGTCAGTTGCTTGACCTTAACCAGTGAGCATGTCCCTTAGTGGCTGACGATATGTGCATCTCTGATCACGAGCAGAAGTAGTGGGGGAGCATCATAGCCATGTGTTGAGAGGGATTCTTTGGGGTTTGAATAATTCACCTCTGGAAACATGGGTGGTTCTCTCAACATCCTTAAACAACCCTTATTCAGGGACCGTTTGAGCGGGATGGGCTACTCACCTGAAGAAAATTCTAACTAGGCCCCACCTGCAAGGTCATGTGCTGTTTATCTTGATATGAGAGCACCATGTCGCGCACATATGGTTGTGATGCATGTGCCTGGTGTACCCTTATCAGACGGGTAGTGATGATGGGTATATTGGGCTTCGTATATTTTACCCCAGTGTCACTTTGATGGCATGAACTGCTCTCTCACTCAATAATAATAATAATAATATGCAGAGAGTGATGGTTATGAGCACAGACAGCAAAGAGTCACGGAGTCGCAAACGAGAAAATTCTTCTTGGATTTTCCGATCCAAACAGATCAGGTGTTAGAGTATAACAGACCGGACCTTGTGGTGATCGACAAGATGCACCACATGCGCCATATAGTTGATGTGCATGCCACTATGACCCACGAATAGTCAAGAAAGAAAGCAGAAAAATATATAAATACAACCCTCTTAAGTACGAAATAGACCGGTTGTGGAAAATAAAGAAGGTGAAAATAGTGCCAATTATTTTTGGGTCATCGGAAACAGTATCAGAAGGCACCAAGGGGAATATAAAGAAAATTGGAATAGAGTGCCCAGTAGAACTGATACAAAAGGTTTGCCTCCTTGGCAAGGTCGGAATAATCAGGAAAGAACGGATAGCACGGTACCGTAGGCTGCAGGTAGCAAGTCTGCTACGCATGCAAGATTCCAGGATTTCCAACAAAACCTGAGATAAAAGGAAATAATAATAATAGTAGTAGTAGTAGTAGTAGTAGTAGTAGTAGTAGTAGTAGTAGTAGTAGTAGTAGTAGTAGTAGTAGTAGTAGTAATGAAAACAATGCTTTGGCTCAGCCGTTAATAGAATGTGTTTTAGCAAGCAGATTAAAGTGTTACTGCAACTATTTTCCAAATTTCAATTAACTGGAAAGATGTGTAGTGCGATTTAGTTGCAAGTTGCTAAAACAGGAAATATAAAGGTAAAAATTCCGCACAGGTATATAAATAACTGTAGATAATGCATTCAAACGTATCCCGAAATTCTTTGACATTCTATAAAAAAAATACCTATGCAGACAATGTATTCTAACGAAAATAGAGAATATAGTAGAAAATAGAGAGCAAAATAATATAAAAACAAAATAATATATATATAAACTATAAAAACAAATGGTATTACAAAAGGTTACATTGTTATGAAGGCAGATATTTTTTATTATATAAAACAGTTTAACTCATTTAAACGACGACATACGCTTTAGGAAATATCTTAACAACTTTATGAAATACTGGTTTCAAATATGTGCACAAAGCCAGCAATTTTGGGAAGTGAACTTTTTATGTAGAGCCTGTTCACCTAGGAAATATTTCAACTTAGAATTTCACACACACATATGTTTGTTTGTTTTTTCATATAAAACGAACGTTGTGCATATATATATATATGTGTGTGTGTGTGTGTGTATGTATATGTATATATATATATATATATATTCATATATATATATATATATATATATATATATATATATATATATATATTCATATATATATATATATATATATAATATATATATATATATACATATATACACATCACAGAAGTAAATAGACACTCTTATACTCGTTACATCTAATTCAAATCTGAAATTCTACATTCAAAATATTTATTAACTAGCAGTATCGCCCGGCGTTGCTCAGGTTTGTAAGGGAAATAACTATAAAGCATTTTTAGAGAGTTATAGCCAAAAAATAGCAAAAAAATGGAAAAAAACGATGGTAAATTTTTTATTTAGTTAAAAAAGGTGGAGTTGCTTCCCCTAGACAGTTTGCGGTTTGTGTTTCTGATTCTCGACCCCATGTCGAATTTATCGATAATTTTCAGAACTGGGAGAACTTTTCAAAATTTTCGCTGCGTTAGTTTTGAATTATGACATTGGGCTATGTGTGTGTCAAGTTTCATCAGAATCGGTTGAAAGCCGTGGTCAGGGTGAGGGTACAAGCAAACAGACACACAGAAACACGCACAGACAAACTGCCGTTTATATAGAGAGAGATTATTATAATGGGAATATCTAATATTTAGTAGAGATGCCCTTTAGATTTTTCAATGCAAGGATGCTATTAAGCATGCTACTGATCAGATGACGAATATTCTCTTGAGGAATTTTTTGCCAAGTTTCATGCAGTAATCTCATAAGTTTTGAATATGCTTTGTCGTCCTTTTTACGAAGTGCTCTGTTCATTATGACCCAGAGGTGTCCAATAGGGTTCAAATCTGGTGATTGGCTTGGCCAAGGTAGCTTTTTAATGTTATTCCCTTCCAATCAGCCTTGGGTCTTTTTAGCCCTGTAACAAGGAACCCCATATTCCATAAATAAAGAGTTTTCTTTCATCATTTCACCACTTGAGAAGATTAGGAGTTCTTTCTGCAATATGGACACATATTTATCTGATTTTATGTTTACCTCACACTCTACTAGCTCTGATCCACCATTGCTCCAAATTGCTCCCCTGACTACCACAGAATAGCTGCCGTGTTTCATTGTTGGCTGCAATCTTTTCACGTCGAATTCTTTATCACAGATTCTCCAGACCTATACTCGACCACTGTCAGAAAATGCAGCCAACTTGGACTCATCAGAGTATATGACAGTGTCTCAATGCTAGTGGCCTCACTGACCCAGTCTTTTCTCCGCTTGACATTTCCTTGATAAATACCCCTAGGTATTTGTAGCTCTCCGTTGGTTCTAACTTCTTTATGACATTCTGTTGGTCAAGATTAACGTTGGATATTTCTGTCGTTTTTTCTTCGATAAAGGTAGCTTTTGCATATTTATCGAGGCCAGATGTCATCCTATCATCACTAAATTGTTTAACAATCGCTAGTAATCCCTATAGATGCTGGTCATTTTTTGCAAACAGCTTTAAATCATCCATGTAAATGAGATGATTTATATTTTTATCAAATATTTTATAGCCGTATTGTATATCATCGAGCAATTTCGAGAGAGGTATTAAATCTAGACAAAAGAATCTAACGCGCTTTTCATACCTTGCTGTGCGGGCAGCTTTAGCACATAGCTTTTATTTGATTGTTTCTATGATGCTATGGATGTCAAGTATGGTTTTCATATTATATTTTTCTTTACTGTTGTGTCTGGGGAGAGGCATTATCTTTTAGTGCCTTATAATTAACACACTCACCGGTAAAATTTCCACTTATTTCCTTCTTTATTTTTCTAAAATTTTCCTTGCGTCTTGCAACCTTTTGGTTTGATAGTCTTGTCAAACTTAAGGTTTTTTTAAATATTCTATATCGGACCTAAGTAGCTGAATTTGATGTTGAATACGCTCTTGCCAAGTAGGCTTTTTGTGGAAATGTCGTTTTGTAATATTTTCACTACATACAATCGTTGAGATTTTCTCGAATACATAGTACAGGTGGTTGAGATCTATAATATCAACATCATTAGCTAAAATTATATCCTTAAGTGCAAGGCGGATTTTACCAATTACTTTCAGGTTTTGGTTAGAATTGCGAATTTTTGGGAGAGCATTGCGTTCATTGATACTGGTTTCTTTAATTTTCAGCCATTCAATCATGATTTGATTTTTTAGATCATGTAGTTCTGCTGGGTCAACTTCTGTGTGACTTTCTTCATCTATTTCATTTTCATGTCTTAGTGTTTATGGTTGTTCAGACAGTATTTGACTTTGCTTATCAGTTACATTAACTCTTTCTAAGAATTATTGCATTTTCCTCAGACGTGAGCTGGTCTATAATTATTTCCTTTAGCTGCATTTTCGTTCCTTTTATCTCTTACCGATTGTTTAATTTGGTCAATTTCTAATTCTGTTAGTAACCTCTTTTTCATAATGTTTCTTCTGACGTTGGCAAGTTTGTTATCGTACATGTAGGGTCTTACTTCAAGGTTTTTCTGTCTCCAGTTTTAGTAGATTTGCACAGTATTAGATTTATTTGTGGGAAAATACATGACATAATAGAAGGTCTTAATAACTTCTTTATTATCTCTCCTTGTGGTTACTTAGCACAAAGGAATTGTAATTACGTTGATTGTAATTGAAGTGGATTCTTCTTTTTATATTATCATTTCTTCATTAGCTTAATGTTCCAAAACATAAAATAAGAGATCTTTCGCAAAACCTTTTTATATAACATTCATCTTTATCTTTGCTAATGTTACATGGCTTCTTGAAAATGTCACGCGGTATTACGATTATTTAATATTTTTTTCTTTGTTTTCATACTTTTTCTCTTCGTATCGTTTTAATTTTTAAGTTTTACTTCATTCAGAAGTATATTTGTTTATCCATTCCGGTATGTTTTGAAATATTTCAGGTTTTGTTCTTCAAGTAAAACTTTTCCAGGGTATAATAAATCTCTTTGTACTTAGCACTTAAATCTATGTTTCTTTTATAGTAACTATTCTTTTGAGGTTTTAAAATGTATTTTCTTTTTTAAACCCTAAAAATTGGAATTTAACGTATTGTGCTTTATTGAAAATTAATGCCTGCATATATACATATATGTATGTATATATATATATATATTATTTATATTATTTATATTATATCATTTCCAAGTAAGTTTTATCTTAACAATTTCGATGCGACCCTTATTGTTCTATTTCTATCTCTTTCTATTTCTCTTTCTCTTCCCTCTCCTCTTCGTTTCCTCTCTCTTCCTTTCTCTAATTCCTTTTAACTCCCCTTCCCCCCCTTTCGATTTTTTCTCTCTCATCCTTTCTCTAATTCTTTTCCTCTCCTCTTCGCCGTTCTCTATCTGTTCCTCTCTCCCTTACTCTTCCTCTCGTTGCTCGCACGTGACCATCGGCCATCTTTCTTTTTTCTAACTTGAGTTTCTTTCTTTCCTTCCGATCAGCCGCCGGGATCAGACGCATTCTTATTTGTCTCCTGTCAGAGTTTGTTCCTCCAGCGTTCGCCACTTCAACTCTTTAGGCTTAGCAGCCCTTCCTGTCTGTTTTCACTGTCTTGTTTTTGCTACCGACTTTGACCCTCCGCAAAATCCCAAATTTTATTTGATTTGCTTTGCGGGACCAACTGTATTGTCGAAGGTGTATCTTGTCGTAAATTGCTCGAAATACGGAGTAGGAAAACAGCCGGCAGGATCGTTCTTTATGTTACTTGTCTTTTTTTCCATTTGTTTCGCAAAAAAGTTCCTATTGCATGTTTTCGTATTCAGGAAAATGACTTGCTGACTAATACCCAACATAGTTTCCGACCAGGAAGAAGCTGCCTAAATCAGCTCTTACAACATTATGACTGGGTGTTGAAACAGCTCCTCAACTACTGAAATGTAGATGTGATGTATCTCGACTTTACAAAGGCTTTCCACAAAGATGATCATGGAATGATATGGTACAAACTACGTGATCTCGGCATAGTCGAGAATTTGGGAGAATGGCTTCATGACTTTCTGAAAGATAGAAATCAAGCAGTAGTAGCCAATGGGGCCTCCTCCAATGACACGCAAATAGTGAGTGGTGTTCCGCAAGGCACTCTTTTGGGACTACTACTGTTTATAATGGCCCTTTCAGATATGCCCTCAGTCACACAGCGAGCCACAATCACAGATTATGCAGAGGATACAAAAGTCTCACGGGTGATACAGTACCCTGAATACGCTATGCACCTGCAACATGAGTTAGATGAAACATACAAGAGGTCTAAGAAGAATAACATGCAGGTTAATGCTGGAACGTTTCAAGCCCTATGAGATCAGTATGCAAAACTAAATGCAATATCAATAAAATATACTGGACCTGGAGGGATTGCAATCCTAGAGACCTGGACATTTACATGAGCAATAATGCATACTTCAATGTGCATATTGCTAAGTTAGCAATGACTGAATGGATTCTCAGAACTTTTAAATCAAGAGATCAGGAAATCATGATGGTCTTCTGGAGGACATTTGTCCTAAGCCACTTTGACTATTACTCCATGATATGGTCACCAACCAGTGTAAAATTAATTGCAGAACTTGAGGCAACCCAACGTATCAACACGAAGAAGATAGCCTCTACGCAGCATATAAGCTATAGGGAAAGACTCAAGAGATTGAGACTCTATTCCCTGGAGCGTAGGCATGGAAGATATGCCATAATATGCATCTGGAAGTTCCTGGAGGGATTGAGAGAGTTACACTAATGCTGAAACAAGGCGCCACTGCACTGTGCCAAATATTCCAACTTTACCATCAAAATATAGAACAAGATATTGCAACATTCTGGACTTTAAAGAACCACAGCTCTTCAATATCCTCCCGAAGGACCTGAGAGACCTGCATGAAGTGGATGTGGGTGTCTTCAAAATGAATCTGGATTTCTTAGTGTCACGAGTCCTAGGTGAACCAACCACGGAAGGAAGTGAAACCGCGGCAGGAGTGCGTCAAATTCCCTTATGCACCGAATGTCAAGTTCCAAAATGAATTGGTGAAGTAAAAGCTATGTATCAGCACCAAATTGCGGTGCCCCTGCACGGCCACTGATCTAGAGCTGAAATTGGTTCAATTGAATATATATATATATATATATATATATATATATATATATAATATATATATATATAGATAGATAGATAGATAATAGATAGATATAGATAGATAGATAGATAGATAGATAGATAGATAATAGATAGATAGATAGATAGATAGAGATAGATAGATAGATATGGAGAGAGAGAGAGGTGCATGCGTGGCTATGTGGTAAGAGGTGGCATCTCAGGCATGTGTCTTATACTATATTGCGTGATGACAAAAGCCTCGTGAGTCGTTACGGTAGACAGAAATTGATATAACCGTAATATCCATAAACGTCAAAGAATTGTAAACTTAACCATGAAAAGAATCGAAATTTGATACCTTCTTAAATTGTTCAGGTTTGTTGCAGACAACAAAGGACAATATTGAAAATTACTACTACATTTTGAAATAGTAGTAGAGGGGAATAAAATTATGTTATAGGAAGAAAAAAAATGACAGCTTGGTGATTTGCTCAGAAAGAGCAATTTACTATTCGCGTAGTTGACTGCTACTGCTATTGAAGGGGAGAGAATTGCTTCAGGCGTTTAGCTTGTTGAGGAATTTATATGTATATTATATTAAACAGTGAAGAACATTTATATATTTCTCTATAACCTTTTAACATTAAATCGTGAAGAGCATATTGACCGTTTATTAAGATAATCAGCTTCCTGTAAATAAAGAATACTAATAAATAAAAATCATAACAAACCATGTTTTTATCTCTTATCTTATAATTTGTTTCAGACATTTAATTACGGTCATACTGGGGTGCCCTTTTGAGGCATTTTTAGTTGGATTAATCAGCCCCAGTACTTTAGTCTATCGTCGTCTTTTGCCGAACCACTAAGTTATGAGGACCCAATCACACCAACACCGGTTGTCAAATGGTGGTTGTGGACAAACACAAAGAAAAAGACACACATACGCACACACAAACGCGCGCACATATGTATAAATATATATATAGATATATAGATAGATAGATAGATAGATAGATAGATAGATAGATAGATAGATAGATAGATAGATAGATAGATACGAGGGGCTTCATTCAGTTTTAATTTACCACGCCCACTGACAAAGCTTTGGCCGGTCCCAGACATAGTTTATAAGAAACCGGCATTATGGCAACTCAAAAATATTTTTCTCGTATAAAACTTATGACTGAACATAAAATGTTATACTCCTGGAATTGTTAAATCATGAGTGAACCAACTATAGAAATGATATCACTTTTATAACATGCTGAAACGGTAGAAAACAGAGAAAACCTCCAATCAAAGTTGAAACTGATGTTCAATCAAATGTAAAGAAATAACTTTAATACATGCAATCAGACTCACCATAGACTTGGGAATTTTGCGCTCATATGTCACTACATGTAGATACAAAATATTCATGGTTTTACAAGCCAGGCTATAAATAATCAGTGTATGGATGTTTCAAACTCTTGAATATCCTACTTAAATTTGGCCGATAGCAATAGCAAGTAGAGTTCCTCAAGATGCATTCCAGCAAAAGATATGGCTTTAAATTGGTCTAATTTTAGAGATAGATGGGGAGTGCCTAAGGACAGTACATTATCCATATATATATATATATATATATATATATATATATATATATATATTATATATATATATATATGTATGTATGTATGTATGCATGTATGTATGTATTATGTATTTATGTATGTATGTATGTATATATGTATGTATATTTAGTTATATACATATATATGTATTTACACATATATGCATATACATATATATATATATTATATATATATATATATATATATATATATACAGGGGAGAATTCGCAAAAAAAAGGAAATGACTCTTTTATCTGCACTTCGTTTTTTACTGTATCTCCTGCGCTTTTTGCCCTTCTCTGTACATCGGTCAGACAGGACGCTGCTTGGCTGACTGGTCCGCGGAGCACCTCCGAAACATTAGATTCGGTAATTCACCATTTCTGCTCTACCGGTCATTCATTACAACACTTTTCTATGTTCAGACTGTCTTTGCACAGGGGCCATTTGAACTCGTGCCTTCGACGAGTTTTGGAATTAATCTTCCCTCTTCGCTCCTTTGCCCCACATGGGCTCAACTCCCCTCCCCTCTTCATCTGTCTCCCCTCCTCTCCACTTTTCATCTTACACCTACTCCCACTTTTCACTCCTCCCCACCTTCTCTCTTCACTTATATCCCAGCCATCCACACTCCACACCCACACATCCCACTCCCACAACCTCACCCCAAACCTACACCCCGCACCTACACACCACACCACCACACACCACTCTGCACACACTAGCACTGACCACTTCCCAGCACCACACCACACACTATTATCTGCACACATCATCCACACACACAAAAACTCTCGCATACACACACGCATGCACCCCCCTCAGATTTTGGATCACCATGACTTTATTATCTCCCCTTCTCCAGTCAAACTGTCTTTCCCAACCGGTCGCCGTGATTGATTACTAAATCCACATTTTTTTTTCTATTCTCTCTCTATTTATTTCCTCGTATTCTTTTCTGTTGAAGAGCATAGGCTGGAAACGTAAAAGACTTTCTCACCCGAGCGTCAAACTAATCCACCTGCTTGTTGTTTATACACCTGTGTTCGTCTTTTGTCTTCCTGTAAATTCCAACTATATATATATATATATATATATATATATATATATATATACTATATATATATATATATATATATATATACATACATACATACTACATACATACATACATACATACATACATACATACATAAAATACAAAGAGGGAGAGTGAAGGAAAAATACTTTAGACTGACAGAAAAATAGATAGATAAGTAGACATGTGATTCTAACGAAATCTAACATTCTGCAGGTAAAATAAATACTTCATATACGGGAGCGGGTACTAACCGGTCCAATCCGATGTGTTGTATAATGAGATTAAACACAAAAGCGCTAGCTGTAAAGCACATTTCTAAATACACAACCATGTACCTCTTGTCTGCAGCTGATTTTGAAATAAAGAGTTCTCGGGTTTTTATTTCAGAATCACTTCCTATTCTGAAACGAAATCGGAGTCAATATACATTTGTTACATGAAATTTATCCTGAATCCAGTTGGCTATGGAGAATTGTTCAGCTCAATTTCATTTGATTGCAAAGTAAGTCCAAATGAAAGATTTGTGAATATCGGTTTTTACTCAAGTTCATTCTAAATCTAATGAAAAATGCTCGAGATATATTTTTCTCCCTTCTCATTCATCCAATTGTCTTAAATCATCTTATTCGGGTCAATTTCATTCTAATATGAAGGTAAAACTGTTCACACTATACAAATATATGTATGCTCACGTTTTTTTACGACTTACTAGTTATTGATCAACGTACGGTTGTAGAAGATTTAACCCTCTGCTTCAACATAATTGCTCTTCATTATATATAATACACACATACATACACATATATATGTGTATGTCTATTATGTATTTATGCGTGTGTGTACATATATATATGTATCTGTGACTATATGTGGGAGAGTGTGTGTATATATATATATGTATATATATACTCGTACTTAGAACATTACTGTGAATTACTGAGGTGAGTAGTCACTATTTTCTGATTTATTTGACAATTTCTATGACTGTCTTCTTATCGAATATATTTAGACATTAGGCAATTGGAGTAATTCCTTCCAACACTCAAAAAAATAAACCTTATCCGTCAAATCATATATCATACAGAGCATCAATCAGTTTACGATATCCGATTCCTGGTAATGAGATTTTGGTTCAATACTTATATACATATATACCTACATATAGGTAGATAGACAGATAGATATTCATATAAATATATATATGTATATAAATGCATTTGCATGCGTGAGTGTGAATATGTAAATATATTTGTGTGTATGTGCGTGTTTATGTATGCACATATATATCCACACTCATACACACGTGTTTACATATACATCAAATATACAAAGAGAAGATAAACATTTAGACATGCATATAGATATATAAACATAAATGTGTGTATGTATATATATATATATATATATGTGTGTGTGTGTATGTGTAATCACAGAAAACGTATGTGTGTGTGTGTGTGGATACCGAGGCAAAGGAAAAAAGGTAGATGCAGAAATATAGTGCATAAGTAAATAATCAACAATAAACATAAAAAAAAGATTTACTCCTCAGAATAAAGGGAATCACGAGTACATGATATTGGTAAGAGGCAAAAGAAGCATGGATAGAAAAAAGATTTGATAGATCGATAAATAGATAGAAAGACAGACAGACAGACAGAAAGATAGATAGATTGACAGATAGATATATAGAGAGAGAAAGGAGAGAGACGGACAGAAATATAGATAGATAGATAGATAGATAGATAGATAGATAGATAGATAGATAGATAGATAGATAGATAGATAGATAGATAGATAGATAGATAGATAGATAGATAGATAGATAGATAGATAGATGTTTATTATCTTTAATAAATAAATAGATGCATATATATATATATATCTGTCCATGCTTATAGTTACTAATATATATATTAGTTACTAAGATATATATATATATATATATATATGTATGTATATATACACATATATATATGTATGTATGTATGTTCTTATGTGTATATACATAAATACATATATTTACACACACAATCGTATTAATATGAATAGTAGTATTTACACATACGTGAATATATATATATATATATATATATATATATATATATATATATATGTATATATATATACGTAAATTTATACATATACATATATATATATAAACATATATGTGTGTGTGGGTGGATAATAATAATACAAACAATATCAACAGCAGCAATGATAATAATAATAATAATGATGATGATGATGATGATGATGATGATGATGATGATGATGATGGTGATGATGATGATGATGATGATGATGATGATGATATAATAATAATAATAATAATAATAATAATAATAATAACAGTAACAGTAAAAAAAAATAATTCGAAGAAAGTAAGGAGAAGGAATGATTGGTGAAAAAAAAGGAAAATGTTATAAAAAATCCAAGGAAAATAGAGAAAAAAAACAACACAGAATATAGAAAGGCGAGTGATAAGCTAAAACAAAATCTGTAAGATAGGAACGATGATATAAGAGTCGAGATTTATTGGAATTTCTTCAAGAGGAAATTAAGTCGAAATTTCTTTGAAATATAGCACATAAATGGCTGAGAGGCAAGAATCGACAGCTGAAAAGGAAAGGGGAAAAAGAGATGAATTATTTTGAATAAATTTCTATCCTATCGCTTCTGTTTAAGAGGCATAGAGAGGAAAGGAAGGGAAAAAAAAACTTACGGTGAGTAGAGGACATAGCCAAAAGTAGATTTGATAAAAATTAATATAAAAGCAAAAAAAAATAAGCAGATATAACGGAGTATAAGTACATAACAAACACTTATTCATTTGAATTATGTTTTCTTTATGATATATATATTATATATATATATATATAATATATATATAATATATATTTGATATATATATATATATTGATATATATATATATATATATATATATATATATATATATATATATATATATATATATATATATATATATATATATATATATATATATGTACATATATATATATGTATAAACATATATATACATATATGTATGTATAAAAACACATTTACCTATATATAAACATACAAATAGTATGCATATATATGTATGCATACACACACATATATATATATATATATATATATATAAACCTATATATATACCTATATATATAAACATACAAATAGTATGTATATATACATATATATATATTTATGTTTGTATATATATATATATATATATGAAGATGTTATAAGTATGTGAATATATATGTATGTATATATTTTTTATATGTATACTTATATACATATATATGTATATTTATATACAAGCCTGGGTGTGTCTTTTTTTAATATTGATATACGTATATGTGTGTAAGTTAGCTCGTGTTTGTGGCGTGCTTGTGCATGTGTGTGTGCATGCATGCATGCACGCGTGCACGTGCGGACATATGCATGCTTGTGCCAGTGTGTCTGTGTGTGTATTTGGTTAAATGTTATATAAATACCGCTAGGCAAAGGCAGAAAGCTTGTCGGAGATATTTATTTAATATGTCGTCCGCTGGTCTAAGAGAAACCCACATAAAATAGCTTTCTTTCAAGAGAATGTATTATTTTTACTTAGATATTAAACTGCGATAGTAATAATAATAATAATAATAATAATAATAATAATAATAATAATAATAATAATAATAATAATATCGGAAAATAACAATATTTGCAACAAATAAATTTATTATATAAACAATTTTTTTTTTTTTTTTTGGCCTTTAAAAATGTTAAACAGAATGCTGTGTTAAGATTTCGGGGAAAAGAAAGAATCGAAGGAAACTGATGATATAGAATACACAGATCTAACTATTTTCCTTGTCACTATATTCAGTTATACTACGCTATCACTGCAACATACTAACATGTTCTGTGAAGAATGGTTTTGTTTATTATTATTGTTTTTTTTTTGCTTCTTTTTTTTTGTGCAGAGAAATGTAAATTTATCTGTAGAAAAATCTTCATTCAAATCCTTTTGAATTATCTGATTGATGGCTTCAGTTTTTGTTTGTTTGTTTTTTTTTGCTCCTATGGTTTTGTTTAAGAGGATTTTCCGTTTTGGTATTTATTTTTTCTTCATTAAATATATTTGGCGATGTTTTCACTGCATGATAATATCCCTATGGATGTGATGCATATGTATGTGTATGTGTGTGTGTGTGTGTGTGTGAAGATGTGTATCTATGTATTTTGTATGTGCACGTTTGCAAGATTCTTGTGACCATTTTTATATGATCTAAGTAAACGAAACGGCTTTAAAAATTCAATTGAAATATTTTGTTATAATTATCACTGTATTAACGTTAATTCAGCCTTTGTTTAACATTAAATCAATGAATCATTATTATTGTTATCGTTATTATTATTATTATTATAATTATTATTATTATTATTATTATTATTATTATTATTATTATTATTATTATTATTATTATTATTATTATTATTATTATTTTTATTTTTATTATTATTATTATTATTATTATCATTATTTTTATTTTTATTATTATTATTATTTTTATTATTATTATTATTATCATTATTATTATTATTATTATTATTATTATTATTATTATTATTATTATTATTATTATTATTATTATTATTTCAAATATTTGAATAACAAAATCACTCACTTGGATGCGGATTCTTTAATGAAATGAATGATGAGTTGATTTGATTTGATTTTTTTGACAAAGAAGCCAGACTTTTGAATTCATTACTGAAGTGTCTTTCATACCTTTTCTGTAGATATCAGAAATATAAAGAAATCCGATTTCCACTGAGGTTTATGTTTTCGAGTGAATCTATAAGTAAATCTATAATTAAAAGAATAAATAGTTGAATGTGTTACAAAGTAGAATGGGATCAAATCAACCAGATGGAACTTATAGGTTTTACAATCATGGGAGCACGATTTCAACCTGGACGGCTCTCATTTTCCTTCTTTCAGTACAAGAATCGCCTAAGGATTATAAACTACATTATGGTCTTAAAGAAATTCTCTGTGTGTGTGTATGTGTGTACGTGTGTCGGAGGATTTACTCTATAGACAATCTTTTGCTCATCGGTTTGTTCTGATTGTGTAGCGCCGCCAAAAGACCACATAAAAATGGCTTATATATATGTTCTTATTGTTTGCGTATTTAACTCCTTTGTTTTCGTATTTCATGGTATTTACACAGTTGGGGACATATTCATATATATATATATATATATATATATATATATATATTATTATTATATATTATTATTGAGTGAGAGAGCAGTTCATGCCATCAAAGTGACACTGGGGTAAAATATACGAAGCCCAATATACCCATCATGACTACCCGTCTGATAAAGGTACACCAGGCACATGCATCACAACCATATGTGTGCAACATGGTGATCTCATATCAAGATAAACAGCACATGACCTTGCAGGTGGGGCCCAGTTAGAATTTTCTTCAGGTTGAGTAGCCCATCCTGCTCAAAAGGTCCCTGAATAAGGTTGCTTTAGGATGTTGAACGAAACACCTATGTTTCCAGAGGTGAATTATTCAAACCCAAAGAATCCCTCTCAACACATGGCCATGATGCTCCCCCACTACTTCTGCTCGTGATCAGAGATGCACATATCGTCAGCCACTAAGGGACATGCTCAACTGGCTAAGGCCAAACAACTGACAAGCAAATCTGTGGTATTGAGCAGAATATTTGCTGTAGCCCATCTTTTATACCAAGACAAAACAATGTACATGATAACACTTCCAATCAGTTAAGATCAGAAGCCATGAGAGCCACTGCCTGGTACTGCATCAGGGCATATTTATTATTATTATTATTATTATTATTATTATTATTATTATTATTATATTATTATTATTATTATTATTATTATTATATTATTATTATATATGAGCTGTACATAATTAGATGGGAAAGCAGAATAACGAAAGCAAAGAGAGCAATTGAATCCTTACGCCTCACAAAAGAAAAAACATTGACGAATTCTATTATTTTTCCATATGGGGCATACTAGAATGATCAAGCGACATGGATACTGTCTGAAATGAAACCATACAAAAATTAAAAACCTGTCACTGCAAGATATCTTAACTGCAGTTATACCTCCCCTTTAAAATAAGTCTTGAGATTAGAAAACCATAAATGAGGAGTAGAATATTTTAAATTATTCTATAATAATTTCTAAAACAGGCATATGACACAATGTTTTTGTGGGAGCAAGCGGTTATATTAGTTCCAGCATTTGATTGATGCTTGTCCCACCGATATTGAGAGGATTAAAGGTAAAATTGCTTTATGAACTCAACGCATAGCGACCTAATCATATACCGCAAGGTAATTTGCTTGGCACTCTACCGAATGCATAGTTAATTATGAAACTCTGCTGTGAACAGAAGAACAAATAATAAAATTACTATGAGCCAGTTTCGATTTTTCTTTGAAGCTAAATCGTTTCGTTTACATCATTAGTATAACAAACAAAAGCCTGTGTCAAGTAGAATCTCATTGCATTCAGCTTTCTAGACGCTTCTATACATGTTTCAGTGAAGTCGTGCTTACTTTACTAATCCAAGGTAACTTAGGTAACAACGCTGTTACCCCGGAGAAGTGTCACAATATCATATTATGCATGCTATTTATTTACCCTTTCAAAATATAAAAGTTTAACATATGGACAAAATTAATTTCCCAATTATTAATTGTGACGAAAATTCTCATCAAACTGACCAGATTATCATCAAATATCCCTTCGCTACTCGAGAAAAAAAACTGCCTTCGTCACACTAGATTTAACGACAGATGACAGAAATCATTTGTGCAATTTCGGTGGATAAATACTTAATGGAAACAATATTGAGAATGCAATGTTGTAACTAGATACTTTATGAGAAGTACGGTTACAAACCTTTCCTATAAGTGAAATCAAAAACCAACGATTATATGAGGAAATTTTAGCATTACTTCTGCAGTTCAACAAAACTAATAATATTATATATTCCCCCACAATACGCTTACAAACAGGGGGATAGCATATCCTGAAAACTATTATCATTCTGTGATGAATTATTCACGGGAAAAGCTAAGTTATGTTCTGTAGGAAAATGTCGTCTAACAAATCATGAATATCTCTTGCAAAGGAACAATGCAGATTAAATATCCATCGCTGAAACTACAGTTTATGAAGGGAAAATATACATTACATAAACGACATTTGTTACTTGAGCTGTGTTAAGTATTCAATGAAATATTATTTCTTTTCGAGCTTTCTAGCTACTTCCACGTGATCGTACTTCTCTCTATTATTGCTGTCGCTCATTCTTCCTCAGGTTTCATTATTCTTCCTTTATCGCTAATTTTCTTATACTCCTTCCCTTCTTGTTCTTCCAGCATTCACAGTATTATTGTTTGGTTTGTTTGATTTTTTTCTTGCTTTTTGTTATTGTTCTACTATTTACCTTTACTTTACATCTGGAAAACAAATCTGTATAGAACGAGCAAATGCAATATTTATCACACTTTTCACATGAAACAACTTCACAACCCAGGCAATCCGATTTTTGATTTTGTATTATCGGAATACATGTCTCCTGTAACCGGGCATGAACAACACTTCTAAAACAGAATGGAAAATACTCGAATTCGTTTCCAGAGGCCAAACAGGCAATTTGAAGAAGAACAGATGCTGTTACCGCCTTGTGTCTATCATTTTCAAAATATTGGAGAGGATGTCACTCTATAAAATATTGTATTCTTTCATGTGTGTTGTATTTTGCTTTGTTGTTTTGTCTTTTTTTTTTGTACAGTAGGCTATAGAATATTTGTTTTTACCGAGAAGGAACAAACTACAGATAAATAGAGAGATAGATAGACAGACAGACAGACAGACAGATAGATTGATAGATAGATAGATAGATAGATAGATAGATAGATAGATAGATAGATAGATAGATAGATAGATAGATAGATAGATAGATAGATAGATAGATAGATATAGATACAAATTGACATGGTTTTTATTCTTACTATTATCCATCATCAGAAATGTTATACTTGAGTTACATTTAGCTGTCTATAATACACTAGATAAACACACGTGTATATATATATATATATATATATATATATATATATATATATATATATATATATATATCAGTTTGGTAGAACCAACAGGATAAACGTGATTTTAAATGTGTTTATACACTTTTATTGCATTTAATCAGCAGAAGTTACAGAGTGACTTAAGAGCTGAGAGTTTTGCGTACGCCCATTATCAAGTTTGATAAATGTCGTATACGAATCACCCAACCCTTAACGTATTTTGTCACTTTTGCCGATTAAAAGTAATACATCAAAAATAATATGGCGATTAAAAATAATAATAATGTGCATACAAGCATACACACATTCACATATCATAGATATAATCATTATGTTCCGATGATCTGATGAGTTAGCCTCCTATATTTGCATTAGTTTGTGAATATATACTTGTATAAGTATACTTGTGAATATATACTTGCATAGGCGCAGGAGTGGCTGTGTGGTAAGTAGCTTGTTTACCAGCCACATGGTTCCGGGTTCAGTACCACTGCGTGGCACCTTGGGCAAGTGTCTTCTACTATAGCCTCGGGCCGACCAAAGCCTTGTGAGTGGATTTGGTAGACGGAAACTGAAAGAAGCCCGTCGTATATATGTATATATATATATGTGTGTGTGTGTGTGTGTGTGTGATCGTGTGTCTGTGTTTGTCCCCCTAGCATTGCTCGACAACCGATGCTGGTGTGTTTGTGTCCCCGTTACTTAGCGGCTCGGCAAAAGAGACCGATAGAATAAGTACTGGGCTTACAAAAGAATAAGTCCTGGGGTCGAGTTGCTCGATTAAAGGCGGTGCTCCAGCATGGCCGCAGTCAAGTGACTGAAACAAGTAAAAGAGAGAGTAAAAGAGTAATAATATTGAGTATACATATTGATGCAAACATGTACATATAATTTTTGCATATTTTAAGTAATACTACATGAATATGGTTTTGAAACAGCTGTAATCATATCCTATGACAGTTAGATGGAAATATCTCACATGTTTTTTGACTTCATATGTGTGTGTATGTGTGTGCTATATGTATGTGTATATACATATATATATATATGTATGAAATGTATTTATGCATGTACTGTATTTTAACCTATATAAGAAACCGTTTTTTTCTTTTTGTCAAAAACTAGGTTTAAAAAATGGGAGTTTCTTATACATAGATAGTATTATAAAGTCTTACAAAGCCTTTTTTCCACATTTTAAGCCCCCAAATTTGGGGGTTCCTTATACACGCTAAAATACAGTATGTATGTGTGTGTATATATATTTATATATATATATATGTATATATATATACACATATATATATAATTATATATATGCATGTATGTATGCATGTATGTATTTATGTATGTATGTATGTATGTATGTATGTATGTATGTATGTATGTATGTATGTATGTATGTAAGTATGTATGTATGTATGTATGTATGTAGGTAGGTAGGTAGGTATGTATGTGTATGCTTGTATCTATCCATGTATGTATATATGTATCTGAATAAGAGTAGAGAAAAATGCGCCTTACTCAGCCAAATCCTAATTTTTGAGGCCATAAAAGAGATACTACATTGAAAGAAACACAGACAGGATGTATTGCGGCAATTAACTATGGTCTTTTAAATCCTAGCTTCAACTCACTTTGTATACAAAGTTTTTTCATTGTATGCTAATATGCAGAGATGGCAAGAAGTAGGCACACAGTTGCTTAATATGACTGCAATATTAAGCAACTAGTGGAGGCGCAATGGCCCAGTGGTTAGGTCAGCTGACTCGCGGTCATAGGATCGCGGTTTCGATCCCAGACCGGAGGTTGTGAGTGTTTATTGAGCGAAAACACCTAAAGCTCCATGAGGCTCCGGCAGGGATGGTGGTGATCCCTGCTGTACTCTTTCACCACAACTTTCTCTCACTCTTACTTCCTGTTTCTGTTGTACCTGTACATCAAAGGGCCGGCCTTGTCACTCTCTGTGTCACGCTGAATATCCCCGAGAACTACGTTAAGGGTACACGTGTCTGTGGAGTGCTCAGCCACTTACACGTTAATTTCACGAGCAGGCTGTTCCGTTGATTCGGATCAACCAGAACCCTCATCGTCGTAACCGATGGTGTGCTTCCATTAAGCAACTGAGCTGAATCGTTTTTAGTATAAGAGATGAAAAGAATATTCCACGTATGTTGGTCTCGCATATGAGTGGAATATTGTTTTCATTTCTAAAAAAGAAATAGCGAAATGAAAGAACATTCCACTCATATTAAGCAATTGTATTCTTACTTTTACCCACTTCCGTATATCTATCACATCTTAAATATTCCTCTCACCTTTTAATCCCTTACATCCATATTTTCTTCACTCACATATTATGATTACACACAAACACTAGCACCTCACATGCCCACTAACATGAGCCCCTATACTGCACATGGACAATCGACACACAGAACCTGATTCCAACCAAGAGTACACTCCCATTCTTGCACATACACACCCGCCTTCTTCCATTCTTATTCCACTCCATAGCACTGCACTGCGCTTGGTTCCTAACCTGTCGTCCATTTTTTTTTCTTCGTTCGCTGACTTTCTCCGCTCCCGCTATGTTTTTATCACTTTTCATTATGAAGGTCTAACTTCCGAAATATTTTGGTTCTTTATCTTCATATCAAAGACTTAAGCTAATACCGTATTTTATTAAAACCCTCTTTCTCCTGTACGAGCCTTTTTATTCTTCATTGCATTTACACCGTAAAACTTAATAGTTAACACTGGTGTCTATCCAAATCAGAAAGCTACAATAAATATTGCCGCCATTGAATATTAGAAACCCACGCTTCTTGGTTATTCATATTAGTTGAATAATTGAAAATATAGAATGCTCTGACATCTCTTTTTCATGAATTTAGGTTCTTTCTGTATATATTTCACTTTGCATGACGCTGATGTCTGTTTTATGACTCAGCCATGCATGTTTAATGTAATAAAAACGTAAAAGATTTGCTCGACCCTGTCTCATAAAAGTAGTAATTATTCTACAACAATACGTGAAATTGTCAATGCGCTTTAATTAAAAATGTTGCTCTCGTTGACATTTTGCTTCTTAATGCGATTGTTTAATTGTCGACACAAATTTATTACCATTGTAATGATATAGAACATGTGATGCAGTAGTCAATGCTTTATGACTGTAATGGATTTGATTGTCAATTCATTCCTGTTGACAAGATGTTATGATTGTCAATCGTATTCATTACCCGTTTGAAACAGCCAACATGTTACGCTTAACGAAGTAATCTCATTGCCGATATTATTGATTGTCAAATATTCTTAATACCAGTGTGTGTTTTTATGGAAATTTAACTGCTAATACGTTTCGTTGCCAATGATTCTGAATATTTATCGTATTTAATTGCTAGAGCAACATTATTGTTAATCTCCTTTGGGCCACAGCGTTTTCAAAGCCAATGTGGTGAGATCGCCAGGTGTCAGAGTTGCAATCGTGTCATCATCGTTTATAGTATTTAATGCTAAATGCATTTTGATTCTCAATACAATATGGTTGCCAATATGATTTTTATTACCAATGTGTTTCATTGTAAAAATATACGTCGAAGCCTAATGTGTTTTGATTACCAATCAATTCTAATTCCTAAGAAGTTCTTTATTCCCAACGTATTTTGCTTGCAAATGCTCTTTGAGAATATATTTCGATTGGCAACGCGTTTT
Source organism: Octopus sinensis (assembly GCF_006345805.1). Classification (NCBI taxonomy): domain Eukaryota; kingdom Metazoa; phylum Mollusca; class Cephalopoda; order Octopoda; family Octopodidae; genus Octopus; species Octopus sinensis. The sequence goes on from NC_043008.1 coordinate 41,899,887, forward strand.
GATTGCTAATTTAAAATGATTGACAAACCGCTTTCCATCGATAACAATGTGTCTTTGTATAAATGCTTTAATTGCCAGCGGACTTTGTGCGTATGCCTCTGATAAACTGCTCCATAGTTTGATTAGTATTTTTTTTTGCATTATTTACTTTATTTATTTTTGCCATTGAGTTTTTACTGCTAATATTCATTTGTTTCTTAATTCCCCAGTGTGTTTTCGTTGCAAATGTATCTTTATTACATGTTTTAATTTGACATTATGACGAGTGTAATTAATATTTTTTATAGTTTTCCATTTTACTTTGTACAATTATAGGGAATAGTTCGATCTCAATCATGTTTTAATTGGCATGCAGTTCTTAAGTCATTTGCATAACAGTATATGTGGGGGTTCGTGTGAATGTGTGAATGTGTAGTGGTGCGAGCGCATGTGCGGGGAGGGGGCGAGCGCATGTGTATGTAATGTGTGTGACACACAGACACACAGTTACACAATAAACTACCCAATACATCGAGATCTATTCAAACCTTACGATTTCCCCAATGGGTGATGATTACTGTCAACGGAAAACTTGCAAGGTTCGAAACATTGGCATCACCATACATTATATACAAATACACACGCACACACGCACACATGCATACATACATACATACGTACATACATTCATACATACATACATACATACATACATACATACATACATACATACATACACACATACATACACATATACGTATAACATGCATATATGCTCATGTATGTGCATATAGATAGATTGATATTATCATGGGTGTGCTTGCATATACACATGTGTATGTATTTATTTATGTATGGTTGAATATATACATATAGCGAAGAAATGAGAGGGAGTCAAAATTAACATATTTCATTCCACTAGAGTAGTGGTTCCCAATTTGCGGTCCACGTATCCCTGGTGGTCTGCGAAGGTAGTAATGGGGCTCCGTGAACTAAATTCAAATTTTCATATATATATATATATATATATATATATATATATATATATATATATATATATATATATTATATATATATATATATATATATATATATATTATATATAATAAATAACTGCGCCCTTTTAAAGCCTTGCCAGGCTCATGGGCCCGGTTTCCCGTTTCAATGGCGTATATGTTCCCCAGCTGGACGGGACGCCAGACAATCGCAGCGTTACTCAATTTAGCCAGCTGAGTGGACTGGAGCAACGTGAAAGGAAGTGTTTTGCTCAAGAACACAACGCATCGCTCGGTCCAGGAATCGAAATCACAATCCTACGACCATGATGCTGACACCCTATCCACTAAGCACACACACACACACACACACACACACATACATATATATATATATATATATTTCTTTATTACCCACAAGGGGCTAAACACAGAGAGGACAAACAAGGACAGACAAACAATTAAGTCGATTAAATCGACCCCAGTGCGTAACTGGTACTTGATTTATCGACCCCGAAGGGATGAAAGGCAAAGTCGACCTCGGCGGAATTTGAACTCAGAACGTAACGGCAGACGAAATACGGCTACGCATTTCGCCCAGCGTGCTAACGTTTCTGCCAGCTCGCCGCCTTATATATATATATATACCTAAGGATAAGCATGTTAAAAGGGGTCCGTGGGAAGATTCATTTAAATAAAAAGGGTCCTTGGTACTTAAAAGTTTGAGAACTACTGCACTAGAGCACAAGCGTATCTAATTTCTTCATTTTTATTGATCAAAAGGCTCCTTCGACGAGAAAGTGATGCTCAGGGAGAGATGAAGGAGAAGCAGCAGAGATTGACTTACTTTGCAAATGGGAAATTTGGGCAGAAAAGGATAATCTATACAATCAGTCATTGAAACTAATTCAACTAACCTTGGACATGACCATAGTTTTATATAAATATACTGTTGTGTTTGTGTGTATTTCTGTGCATCATTATATGTGTGCGCTCTCGACTATGTGAATATCACACCGAAGATTTCATTTGAATGTTTGGAAGAGAGTAGAATTGGCTTAAAGGTCCTAAATACCTGAAACCGATGTTAAATTCGGTGATAATTTAGCCATTGATAACTATGTGTTATAAGCTATATAATTTTTTACCCAGCCAATGATTTGTATAATAGGGTTAAATGTCATACGTTTGTGAATAGGCGTACTTGATTATTGGATCAGTCGCATACCTTGGAGTTGATTCTATCGACCAAGGAAGATTGTATGTTAAACTAATTTTGCTGGTTATGAATACACGAAGTACTGGGTACAATCGTAGGGGACAACGTATCTTTACACAACAATCTACGATTTGTGATACTCCAAATCCCTAAGGATTCATAATAGCAAAGAAAATTATTTTGTTATATAGCAAGAGTTTTATGAAAACTGCTTTCTTCGCTCTCAATTTGAAATATTATCACTAAGGATTTTCTAAACTGGATTCAGAAACATTTTCCGACAGGTCACAGATATTCCAAAGGGTTTTAGCGGAAAGATTTAAAGGTAAGATATAATTATATGATAAATATGGACGGTTTCATCGCAGTGAGTAAGCATCCCAAGTCACATAATAAGCTTAAGCACTGGAAAAAATTGCATAGACATTTATCATCCAAATACAAACCATGGAATAGGCAAATAGGAATTCCATTAGCTTAAACTGGAGAGGATATAACTAAATTTGTCAAAAATGACATTTATGTCCTTTTGGCAAGTCATGGAGAATTGTATCTCTAACACTCAGAATTATATTCCCAGCTCCATGAGACATACTGCCGCCTGAATCATATATCGGATTGAGCAGGTGAGTTTCAAGAGCTACCTCTTAAACTTAAGTCTAATTTTAGTTATGTAAGCGAGAGAATTACTATAGTTTTAAGAAGCATAATGTATATAAAGTGCCGTCAAACCGAAATTTCGTCCGGTCTGTATTGAACTTCATAGGTAAGTACATCACTTATGCAAATTTTGGAGCTATTGCAATCATGATATGTATTACAGCCAAAAGAAAAAGATTTACACCTTGAATAGAAAGTCAGAGCTAATTACTTAATGTTGCTAATAAACCAAACACTACCTGCTAATCAGAGGAGAATTATGTATGCATACATGTATGAGGCTATATATCAAGTCATTCCATAAGTTCTATCCGAATTTTGAATAAAGAAAACAAGTGATCAAACGTTTTATTTAATTGAAATTTAATCATCAATGTACTTTCCCTGATTATCTGTGACTTCCTTCCATCTATTTACAAGCTTTTTAATTCCATTAATGTAGAACTCTTTTGGTTTCAAAGCGAAGAACTCTGAAATGTCAGTTTCAACCTCCTCCTGGCTTGATAAAGTTATGTCCCCCAAATGATTCTGTAAACTACAAAACAAATGATAGTCTGAAGGAGCAAGATCAGGAGAATAAGGTGGATGAGGAATTTTTTCCCAACCAAGCTCTTCGATCTTCTGTGATGTGATCTTTGCAGTGGGGGGTCGCGCATTGTCCTGATGAAACATCACTCCATTTCGATTCACTAAAGCGTGTATTTTTTATTTCAAAGCTTAGTTCAAATGCTCTAATTGCTGACAATAGACTTGAGCACTGATTGTTGCATTAAGTGGTAACAATTCAAAGTGAATTACTCCTTTGCAATCCCACAAGATAGAGAGAAGAATCTTTTTTCTCATGAAGTTCCCTTCTCGGTTGTGGTTGAGCTTTTTCCCTTTTACCAAGCCACAGTTTACGACGTTTAACATTTCGATAGAAGATCCATTTTTCGTCACCAGTCACCAGTCAAAAAGGGTGAAATGAGTTCTCGAGAATGGAGAGAAGAGCAGATGTCAACACGGGATTTGCAGTTGCTTTCGGACAATTCATGAGGCACCCATTTTCCAAGTTTAGGAAGCTTTCCAAGTTGTTGAAGATGACGATGAACAGTTGTATGGTTTTAACTAAGTTTTATGGCCAATTCTTCGACTGATAACGCATGATTTTCTTCAAATAATGCCTCAAGGAGCTTATAATCAAAATCAACTAGACGTCCTGTTCGATCTTCATCTTCAAGGCTGAAATCTCCACTTCTGAATTTTGCAAACCATCTTCTGCAAGTTCTTTCATTCAAGCATTCTTTACTTAAACAAAGTGTATGTTTCGAGTCGCTTCGGCTGCAGAGTTTCTTTTTTGTATTCATAAGCATTGTGTGCCTGAAATGTTCTTTGGATACTTCCATGTTTGAAAGGGTTTTAATCAAAGAAATTTTAATTTTATTATTCTGTAAAATAATATTTAATTAGCTTAAATGTACACAAATACATAAAAATATTTTTTAATTCCGTTAGACATTCTAAAATACTATTAAATTTCATTCAATTTAAAAAAAGGTGAATTCGGACATAACTTATGGGATGACCATTTATATGTCTGTCTGTGTGTGTGTGTGTGTGGTGTGTGTATGTGTTCAAAGTTGCAGAAAGTGTATGGAGAGGAGTATATGAGCTGCACAAAAGTGTACGAGTCGCTCAGACGTTTCCAAGATGGCCGAAAAGATGTTGATATTGACGAACAGTGTGGGAGGCCCGCAACTAGCACAGAAAAACATCGCAGATGTGCGTGCAGCTGTGAGGATAAATCGTCGAATCACCATCCGTCAGTTATTAGAGGATGTGCAGATTAGTTACAGTTCAGTTCAGTCCATTATCACGGAAGATTTGGATAGAGAGACGCAAGTCTGCTAAGTTTGTGCCAAAACTGCTTTCGGCTGACCAAAATGAAACTCGAGTTTGAGTTGCACAGGATCTCCTTGATTGTGTCGAAAATGATGAAAACCTTTTGAAAATTTGCGTAGGCCTCTGAGCACGTATTACCAAGCTTTTGGCAAAATTTGACGCAGACTCTCTGCTCAACTCTTCCCGTTATGGCCAATACCACGATTACAAGCTACACACCTTCCTTCCAAACACTACTGTAAACAGTGGAACTGAGCTACAACGTTAAAACTTAGTGCGCATGCACAACAAAGATCATAGTCAATCTAAGGCAAGCGGCTATACTCTGCATGCTTTAGCTTCGTTACTCTGGCAGCACTCTGAATACTTATTGATCAGACCACGTATGGATGGATGGATAGTAATCATTTAGCTTATTTCTAATATTTTCATAACTAGAATGCGGAAGGTCCATGTCGACTTAGGCGTAATAGTGTCACCGTTAAAGTGTCGGATGCTCTGAGAAATGGGAGTGGTCGACACTGCTCTGAGTAAGAAACGGCGGCAGGAGGAAAAATTAACATCAAAAGTCCATACAGTCAGAGAGCGTCGTAGAGCGCTGGACGGAAAAAGCAGTTAAATTGTTCGGGTTCTGGTGTGGCCCGTACCTCCAGGAGAAGAAGAACAGGAGGAGATTGACGAGCAGGGTGGCCAGTCTCATTCAGAAACGGACAGAGAGGAAGATGTTTGCCCACCCCACGCCTTCTTTTGGTCGGGAAAGGAAGGCAGTTTTCAACTGTCTGGTGGCTATGGCGAAAGAGGTAGTGTGGTAGACGAAGTTGAAATGACAGAAGATAGATACTTTCCTCTTTGACCAAGCTTTCGTCGACTTTTTCAAATTCCACCTGAAAAGGAAAGTGAGGGTGGAGAGAAAAGTGCCGAACCCTACCCACCCAGTACTTGTTTTGAAAGGTGTGAATGTGGCGTGGGAGGACTGTGTGGATGGGCCTAGTCTGGGCATATGTTTGTAAGGTGGAGAGGTTAGGCAGTGGTCGATGTGTCAAGGATGTATAGTTTTCCTTGGTTGCCCCTGGATGGAGTTTCCACCCTTTGGGGAAATATTATTGTTCGAATTTTTAATGCCAGTTTTTATTGATGTTTTTTCTCCTTACATGCACTATATGTAAATCCTCACTGCACCTTTATGTTGTACCGTCCTTTGCTTTTGTGTGTGGCCCCTATGGCTAGTAAAGAAAGGATCATCACCATCATCAACATCATCAGGGTGGCGAGCTGGGCGAGTCGTTAACACGTCGTGAAAAATTTTGGCGGCATTTCGTCCGTCCTTACATAGTGAGTTCAAATACCACTGGGGCTGAGTTGACCTTCTGGGGTGGAAAAAAATAATTACCAGTTAAGCACAGGGGTCAATGTAATCAACTTGAACTCTCTCCCGAACATGCTGGCCTTGTGCCAAAATTTGAAAGCATTATTATCATTATTATCATCATCATCATTCCGCTCCTTAAAGACCAAAAGGTTTTTAAACGCAGCTTTTATCCTGTTTGAATCAATAAATTATATTGCTTCATATTTTGTATTGTCATAAACCAAGTGATTCAAATGATTTCCAAAATATTAACGACAGTTAAACCAAGATGAATCTTTTAACTTTAATTCTATTACCTTTGAATTAAATAGAATTTAACTATCATTTAAATTCTGCTTTGTGATTCTATACTTCGTAAAAATATTTATTATATTTATTTATTATAAAACTTTTAAAATATTATTGTTGGTTCTAAATAGCTTCAGTTCAAATGTAAACAAATACGAAGTTTTGAACACCGTTCTTCTCAACATTAAACAGTTTTATTCGAATCAATATATACCTTTCTTTTAAGTATTAAATTACATTTCATTTAACTTTTATTTGGTATGAAAATAATTCAAATAATAAAAATACATTTATCTGTTTTTAAAACTATATAGTTTTATGGTATGCCCGTTTCAACGAGTGTGTCTCTGCACCGATACATGGCCTGCTAGTTATAGCAAGTGAATCAGCCTCAAATCACATTTTGATCATATACCTTCCTTATCAGAACTAAAGTGAAAAATCGACACCGAGCGCAAAATAAAAGAAATTTGCCTGATCGATGAAAGCCAATTCAGTTCCGATCGCCAATGTTGTTGGCATTTGATCCTTTAACTTTCGTGAGACTCATTTTTGAATCAACACTTACTAAAAGAAAACAAAAAGAATATCAATTTTGTATTTTTTTAATTTCTGTATCTTATAACAATGAAGACGGCTAACCAGTCTCTCGTATAAACGTGTTTTTCATATTCTTGCGAGGAAATATGAAATAATAGTCTAACAAAAGAGCACTGAATACTTTCGTCTTGAATTAGCTAACCGTTAATAGCAAGATAACTATGATGAACACATCGTCCCAATCATTACTACCAATCTCTTTTACTCTTTTTCTTGTTTCGGTCATTTGATTGTGGCCATGCTGGAGCACTGCCTTTAGTCGAGCAGGACTTATTGCTTGTAAGCCTAGTACTTATTCTATCGGTCTCTTTTGCCGAATCGCTAAGTTACGGGGACGTAAACACACCAACATCGGTTGTCAAGCGATGTTGAAGGGACAAACACAGACACACAAACATATACTCACACACATGCATATATATATATAAATATATATATATATACATATATACGACGGGCTTCTTTCAGTTTCCGTCTACCAAATCCACTCACAAGGCTTTGGTCGGCCCGAGGCTATCGTAGAAGACACTTGTCCAAGGTGCCACCCAGTGGGACAGAACCCGGAACCATGTGGTTGGAAAACAAGCTACTTACCACACAGCCACTCCTGACATTCCTCAACGCTAATGCAACAACACCATTCTCCAGCTCAGGGAACTGATATGCTACCGTTCACCTTGTTTTGTGGATATTGTAGTCTTCTCCAGGGTTTGGCAATATATTAAGCTGTTTCAGTTGGTGTACGTCACCTAGAT
>NC_043008.1:41917632-41922632 GCF_006345805.1 Octopus sinensis
CCACCTCTCTGAATTAACTGCAGATTTCACTACATATTCTATTCATAAATATCCTTCACTCGGTGGAAGCGTAGATCTGTCATGAAACCTTTTTCGAATATTGGCGTGTCGATGTGAAAGTAAGTCTTCATAAATATTCTTCATTCGTTGAAGCTGTAGATCAGACGAGAAATTTCTTGCGGAATAGGGCTGGACGGAAAGCAGCAGTAAATATTCTTCTTTCGGGGAAAGCTACAGACATGATATGAACGATTTTGGAGTAGAAGGGTTCTAAGGGAAAGAAAGAAAAATATATTGATCTAAGTATTGTCAACAATTATTGTATATCATTAATACGTATGATTAGAAACAGAGAGTATTATAATACGATTTCTTCATATTGATAATAATGATTTTTTTACTACAATAATAATGATTTATAAATATATATCTCTTGTTATTTATCTTCTTACATTTTTATATCTATATTGTGGTAGTTATCCAGAGAGATGTACGTACGGCGCCATCTTCTTTATAGCTGCCATTGTTATGAACAGCCATATACAACGTCATGAAATTAATTGAATTGTAAAGATTTTTTTCTCTTTGTTTGCTTACAATTTCGTTATGTTGGTGTTTACTTATATACTCACGTATTATTGAGGTCTATAAAGAATTTTTTTGTGTTCAATGGAGTTGCATCGTATTGCTAAGTGCGTAACGAGATGTATGACACCCGACTTGTTGAAAACACACAAACACCCGTTAACGTCTGACATTTTCCTTTTTCCGGACGATAAGGGCTGTGCACTTACTCTTTATTTTTTCAGGGCTCCTGAGACAGGCGGAAAGAAGAAAAAGAAGTTGTCCTATAATCCATGAACCAGGCCTGAATGTTTGCAACGAAGACAATCCTCTAACGGCAACTAAATTCTAAGGGGTGATGTTGAACAAGATTAAATCTAAAATCCAAGAACTCAAAACACAAATGCCAGCCAAGAGGCATCTCATTCGACGATATATCAATTCTGCCAACCCACAGCCCTGGACTGGTACTTTCTTTCAATGACTCTGATAGGATGGAAGGCAAAGTTGACTTCTGTGGGATTTGAACTAAGAATGTAGGAAGCCAGAGGTAATACTTCGACATGTTCTCCTACGCTCCAACGATTCTGCCAATTCACGCTTCGTGCTGTTAGCCCCCTCTCTCTTCCTCTCTCTGCCGCTCTCCCTCTCTTTCTCTCTCTCTCACCCTATTTATGTATCTGCCTATCTTACTTTCAATCTCATTCTCTTTCTCTTTAATACTATAATGGCCTATGCTTCTCTGACCTAGCTAGTTCCATACTGTATCTACCCATCTTTGTGCCAATCAAAGCTCACCCACTACACCTATCATTCTTTCTTTCATCAACCGTGTTACGACTCCCTTTCTTATATCCAGCTTTAACTATTTAATCTCAGTCTTTTCTCTCTCCTCCCCACCCCCTTGCAACCTTCTCTTACTCCCTTCTTTTATTCGAAATATTTCATTCAGACGTCAGCTTAAATATATTTGAATTGAGATTCAACCATACCCGTCACTTCTGTCTCGGAGCCCCTAAGGATGCCATATGCATATCTCTTATTCATCAGTTTCCCTGCTTGAGACAGTTGATATCCTTCACTTGAAATACATACTTCACATACCCTTGTATTAAGCAGGAACTACACAGAATTCACATTCTTCGGCGCCCAGACTATGGTAGATTTCTTTAAACCGTCTCCGAATTTCAATAACTTCATGTTATTTTAATCAATGCCAGAGTTGGATCCGGTTCATAGAAAATAGCACAAATGTAGCGGCGAGATGGCAGAAACGTAAGCACGCCGGACGAAATGCTTAGTGGTATTTCGTCTGTTTTTACGTTGAGTTCAAATTCCACCGAGGTCGACTTTGCTTTTCATCCTGTCGGGGTCGATAAATTAAGTACCAATCACGCACAGGGGTCGATGTAATCGACTTAATCCCTTTGTCTGTCCTTATGTATCCCCTCTGTGTTTATCCCCTTGTGAGCAATAAAGAAATAAGAAAGTAGCACAAAATTTCAGAAAGTAGTGAATAGTGTTAAAAAAAACAAAATTGGAACTTTGGTCGTGAATCATACATACAAGGGGAAGTCAAAAGTTATCCACGATTTCGCCAAAACTTTCTTTAGGTAGGCCGCACTCACTTCAACACTTGCATTGTAAAGGGTGATACTCTTGTGGTTCCAATTTGATCATTCCAGTTTTCTTTTTTGAGCCACAAATAAAATATAGCAGCTCTGCCAGCCAATGTGCACCAAAGAAGAACGGGCGTCAATGATCCGATTTCTTTGGTTTGAAAGTGTGCTAGAGACTGAAATTCATCGCAGGCTGTTGATACTATATAACGACAGTGGTCTACCACGTAGGAGAGAGTATAAGAGAATGGTGAATGTATGAGAGAATCGGACAAGTGTGAAGTACGAATAGAGAGAAGGATGCCAATGAATCACCAGATTCAGTAAGCTCGAGTGATGATTATGGTAAACTGACTAGTGACCATTGATGGAGGGCCATGTTCTCTGAAAATTTTTAGAGAACATGGATAATTTAAATTATTCACGGTTCTGCATAAAAAATCGTTTTTTCTTCGGTTTGAACGGCAGTTTTTTAAAATAATTTCCACGTAATTAAACACTTTTAAACTTCGTATACTGGTAGAATGTGTTTATAAAACATCTTTTTCTCTTTGCTTTATTGAGAAAATTCTATGGTTTGTAAGATATTTGTTGTTGTTTTTTTCTTCAATTTCTGCAATTTCAACCAATCAATGACGTCTAATGAGGTAAAAAAACATTCTGTGCCGTATGAAAATGTCCCTCGTTTAAGAAACAGATTGGGTTTATTTACATTTGTGAAGAAAAAAAGATACCCCTCCCCCCCACCCCTAACCCTAACTATCCCTAACCCTAAAACAGATTGAAATGCAATAGATCGATACTAGGGTCATAATTATAGGTGACAATTTCATATGACACCGTTAGAAAAAACTGCCGTTCAAACCGAAAAGATCCAAAAATCATCCATGACAAGCTTCACGTAAAATCTGTGAGAAATCGGTGACGAGAGCTTATGGAAGCACATAAACGCAATCGTGTGGAGATCTGTCAACTCTTACCAGACTGCTACAACGATGAAGGTGAAGCTTTATTAGAGAGAATAGTTACAGGAGAGGAGAGCAGGGTCCATCACTTTGAGCCTGAATCCAAAAGAATATAGAGTCGAAACACTGAAATCTCTACCGAAAAGGAAATTCATGACTCAGCCTTCTGCAGGAACAAATGATACTAACCATTTTGTTGGGTGGGAAAGGACCTATACTGGAACATTACATGGAAAAGTGGTCTATGATCACCAATGTAGGCTACAGTGAAACGCTAGCCAAGAAAACGAAGCCAATAATTCGCACAAAACGCCAAGGTCTATTGTCAAAGCAGGTGTTATTCTTGTAAGATAATGCACGCCACACCGTTGATCCTATTGAAAATTGTATTGCTAGAATGCCCTGCTTATAGTCCAGATCTCGCCACTTCAGACTATCACCTCTTTGGACCGCTCGAAAATCATTTTATGAGGCGTTCGATTTGCTACGTTCGAAGAAGCGCAGCAAGCATACATATATGGCAGCGCGACCAGCTGAAAAACCTTCTTCTCCGATGGAATAAGCATCTTGTGAACCGCTGGAAGAAGTGTATCGTAGAGTGTAATGTAGAAAGAAATTAGATATTAGATTTCAGTAATAAAATGCAGTAACACGTTCCCTTGATGATCCATTGCGGGTAAGTAAACAAGGGCACTAGGAACATCAATGCTTAGTTCCAAACAACTGCAATCGAGCATCGCCTTGGGTCAAAGAAATCGATCCTCAGACTTATTCCGTCGATCTATTTTGCCTTGCGTTGGAATTAATAATTAATATCACTTATCTTAATATTTTCAGACAGACAGACAGACAGACACACACACACACACACACACACAAACACAGACGGACACACAGACGGACAGACAGACAGATTGAGAGATAGCGAGAGAGAGAAAGAGAAAGACAGACAGACAGACAGACGACAGACAGACAGACAGACAGACAGACAGACAGACAGATAGATAGATAGATAGATAGATTAGATAGATGGATGGATGGATAGATAGATAGATAGATAGATAGATAGATAGATAGATAGATAGATAGATAGATAGATAGATAGATAGATAGATAGATAGATAGATAGACAATTTAGCTGCACCGAAAGTAATGCAAAAGTATACGTACCTTTTTTTAACTGACATAGTTTGTTTGAATTGCGCATGTACACACGAACCCACACAACATGACTTCCTTCATCACAAGCGGTGTTTTTGCGCCAAAGTTTAATCCATCTTTCGCAGCCTCCCTAAGAAAATTTAGGTCTGCACTCCTGTATCTACTGTTCACAGCCACTTTCACTCTACCTGTCATCACATCTCTCTAATGAAAGACAGTCTTCTGTATTTTATTGGAAAGAACAGATGGAAGTCACAAGATGCTGTATCCAGGCTGTCCAGTACTCAAAGGACTGCTGACCAGCGCAATTACTAAATTGTGTGATTCGATGTTAAATAACGTGTTTGGTCACAAATTGTTATTGTGAATGTGGATCGTATTCAGATTTTTGTTCGGTTTTTCTCCACTTAAATAGCTTCTCTGAGCTTTTTGAATTTTCAGGGTAACCGATCGCTGTTTAAAATGCAGTTACATTTCGGGAAAAAGGGACAATGACGCCCTTTTCCTCCCAATAAGAGTTACCAAAACTTTCTGAACCGATCGCTGGCTCTTCAGAAAGAGGCGTGACAGAATCACAAGAGCCTCCGTTTCTGGATCATAAGTATGCGTACACGTTTCAGCATTTGTCACCAGAATAGAGAAAACATGTCTCGATTGGCGTTAAATGTTTCAAGCAGATCAAAGCAGATTT
>NC_043008.1:41927632-41940132 GCF_006345805.1 Octopus sinensis
ATTTGGTCTATGTTCACTCGTGAATTTCATCACACATAACATGGACCAAATTTCTTCTTAAGAAAAAATATATATCCAAATAAATTAAACATAATATCATGAATAGCGATAGCGAAACCGGTCGATATATTAAAAAGTGTATTAAAACCATGTAAGTGTGCGTATTTTCCTTTTTTAACTTCTGATACATATTGTTGTATCTATGGAGATTCATTACGCCAATATTATTAACAAACGCGGTGGTTCAAGTCCATCTCTTTCTTATTAGTAATTTGGTTAAATATGCAGCTAATAGATTGCATGTTTAATTTGGTTAAACAGTCAGTCATTTGTTTTGTTTTTGTTTTTCATTGCTACTTGCAATATTTTGAATGGCCTTCGAAAGTCATGTGTTAATAATATTAATGGCATAATGACTCTCCCTAGACACAACAAAATTTATTTCAACACACGAATTCACACAAAGAATCTTGCAAACGAGATACAAAAACGAAGTGGAGATAGATAGATAGATAGATAGATAGATAGATAGATAGATAGATAGATAGATAGATAGATAGATAGGATGGATGGATGGATGGATGGATGGATGGATGGATGAATGGAAGGATGGGTGGATGGATGGATAGATAGATAGATAGATAGATGGATAGATAGATAGATAGATAAATAGATAGATAGATGGATCGATGACTTTTTATATATATGTGTATATGTATGTACATACATACATAAATACATGCATACATACATACATACATACATACATACATACATACATACATACATAGGCACAAGCAGTATCTCTGGGAAATTCTACACGCATCAAATTATTTCGTTGTACTTACAGAACCTTGTTGCTCGAATTCTTTTCGTTTACGACAGTTGGAATGAAAATTGGGGCCAAACCAATGTATCGACCTCGTTTCCTATTCTCATACGGAAACTTTTGTCACGAATATACCTGTTGGCATCAAAAGAAAAAAAAATACACAAGTGTTATATCTTCCTGTCTCTCACTTCCTTGTTATGCTTAAGGCTAGCTTCCTATTTTAGGAATGCCTTTTCTTTCCGATAATTTCTGTCATATTCTTCTTAGGGAAGGATCATAATTTTTTTTGGTTTCCCAAATCTACTAGTTCGTCTGCATCACTTATTCTCAAATAACATAATATTTAAATCTCCCTTTCTCTCTCTCACTCTCTCTCTCTCTCTCTCTCTCTCTTATCTCCCTCTCCGTCTCTCTCTTATCTATAAGATTCTACGAAAAATTAATTTACTTTGTTCCTTTCTTGAAATTACGTTGTTTTTTTTTTCGATAATTTTATTTATCTTCTAACGTAAACAGAGACAGAAATTAAATATATTGAACATTTGTCAAAGGTAATTAACCAAGCCGAAACATCTGGAATTTCAGTTGCCCACACAACACGTTTCATAGCACTTCTGAAGAAATAAACTATCACTTCCGTACACACAAACACATCTGTACATATTCTGTAAATAATAATTATAACCTTATAAGCGTTCACTACGTATTGTCTATAGAAAATAGTCAAATGTTGAGGCATACAAGCCATCGACAGAAACAAAATGGTCATTACTACGCCAGGAAGACGAAACCGTACCTCTTATTTTTCATTATAAATGTGCTGACTATTGCATCAACTTAACCGTAGATTTTTGCAGTTAGATTTAAGAACTATAGTTTCATAGCGTTCTATAAATATATATGGGGGCAGGCAAGGCTGTAAGGTAAGAAGCTTGTTCCCACACTGTTCATAGTTCAATCCCCTGCGTGGCAGCTTGAGCACGTGTCTTCTATAATACATAATAATCACGGGCCCATCAAAACTGTGTGAGTGGATTTGTCATTATTTTATTTGACTAATTTTCATTGAACTTCTAATTCAGAAAATAACAATGACAGGCCCTATGCTTACTAATGCTGTGTTTGTCGCTTTGAAGGTTAAATAAAGTGATTTAGAAATTTCTTGTTTTCTGAAAGTTGCAGGATCTTTTATCCACAAGATTCGATGTGAATTAGAGAAAGAAGATGGAAGCGTATTACCTATATCAAGACATAAAAAGCATTCCAAATACTCTGGTTCTATCAGGACACCTAAATTTATTCATGAAGTTAAGATAAACATTGAAGACAATCCAGGAAAATCAAAGAGATCAATTGCAAAAAGAAGTTCGAAAAAACAATCAGAAATGTTGTGCATGATGACATCAGACACAAATTTTACGTGGTGAGGAGAGGTCAATTTATGCCAGAAAAATACAAAAGAAAACCGTTTAATCAGATCCAAATGACTTTTGAGCAAACTTAAAAATCCACCAGAAGGTGGTGTGATTTGGTTTTTCTCAGATGAAAAAATCTTTGATCAGGATCAGAAAACTAACAGAAGAAATAACAGATGGCTATGTGTAGACCCTTCTGAGGTTCCAAGAGTAATGCACACAAAATTTCCTGCAAGTATCATGGTCTTGGGTGTTATTAGCAATGAAGGATATGTGATGCCTCCTCACTTTTCTCCTCAAGGTCTTCGGGTGAATGCTGCTGCGTATATTGAGGTTCTGGATAAAGTTGTTAGCCTTGGATCAAGAGTGTTTGCAATGGTAGGCCTTATGTCTTTCAACAAGATTCTGCACCATCACGCGAAGTTCAAATGACACAAGAATGGATAGCCAAAAATTTTCAGTATCACATCATCCCCAGAATTTGGCCTCCTAATTCTCCAGATCTCAATCCACTCGACTACTATGTATGGGGAAGCGTTGAGAAAAATGTCAATGAACATCCCCATAGCACCGAAGATTCGTTGAAAGCCGCCACAGTTCGAGTCATGTTTAATATGAACAAGGAGCTTGTAAACAATTTTCACCCCGTGTAGAGGCAGTTATTGAAGCTCATGGTAGTTTTATTGAATGAAATTATTAAATTGATAATTTAGCTTTATGCTTATGTTATCTTTATAAAAATACAGTTTTTTTCTGTTATCGTATAAGCGTTTTTTTTAAAACTATATATATATATATTATATATATATATATATATATATATATATATATATAGGGAGAGTTTACGAAAAAAACAAAAGACGAAGACAGGTGGTGTACAAAACAATCAGATGTATTAGTATAACGCTCAGGAATAGAAAAAGTATTTTACGTTTCGAGCCTACGCTCTTCTACAGAAAGGGACACAGAATAAACAAGGAGAGAACGAGGAGAGAAAAAATGTGTGTGGTGTTAACGATCTATCATGATATATATATATATATATATATTATATATATATATATATATATATATATATATATATATATATATATATATACAGACCCTCACACACACACACACAACCATATATATTTGTTTTATATATTTGTTTTATTTGTCTTGGTCCTTAGGCTGCGGCCATGCTGGGGCACCGCTTGAGGAATTGAAGTCAAACGAATTGACCTATGTGCTTATTTGAAACCTGGTACTTCACGGCTATCTTTGCACACTATATTCTTAGACCCTATATGCTTATACACCTTACTTTATCCTAAAGCCAATCCTTAACTTCCCCCTCAATCTATCTACCTCTCTTTCTAGATATTTACTTTTCCTTCCTTTTACCACTTATATGCCACCTTTGCCATCATTCTATTATTGAACGTTGATATGTTCGCATCATTTTTCTGGATGTTTAACCCACATGGATCTACGCAGGATTACTCCTAAGGACTTATGCACTTATTTCTACAACATCGGAAATCTGAACTGTGAACTTTTATGCTTCTTTTTTTCTCTCTCTTCGTCTCCTTATTCCTTTACTCATGACCTCTATGTCGTCATTTCATTAATCGATACCCATCTCATTTTCTCCTATTTGTTTCTGATGATGGATTATCCCATACTCTGGGATATCCCAGAAACAGCTGTAAGACATTGAATTCTTTCCAATAATAACAATGTAAATGACTTGAGATATTTGCCTTGCTTTAATGTTTTTTTGTCCTCTTTAACAATTACATATCCGCTGTATCGGAAATCTGCAATGGTTCCATAACTACCGTCTCGGCTACAACCTTGGAGCCCCAGTAATCCGTTTAGCACTTACCTAGTGTACCTAATTGTTTAAATCACCTGTGAACTAAATCCCCATACTTTGTATAAAAATATGCATGTATGTATTGTGTATGTATGTATGTATGTATATATGTATGTGAACGTGTGTGTGTATGTATTATATATGTATATTCCATTGCCCACACTAGTTTCATAGTGTTCCTTCTGTCGCTTGTTTGAAAATAATAGAAGACTTACCGTAACAAACCACTGGCAGTCTCCTTCGATTCTCTCTTATCTGAGACATATCTATATATGTGTGTATGTGTATGTTTAAGTATATATACAGATGCATATACATACATATATATAATGTATTTAAACCTACATATATACATACGTACATATGCACACACACACACACACGTGTATGTGTGTATGCATGTATATATTGTATGTTTCAAATATCCTCTTAAAGTAAAATTCTATTGAATTTAAATTCTTAAAAACTTATATTATAGTGCAAGTCTATTCAATTTAAATTCAATAGATTTGTACTATAAACAGATATTTGAAAACCACTCTATATGTACATAACGAAAATTGTCTCCAAATATTCAAAAACAAAACGACCTTGACAGAATAAAGACGAAAACACGAAAAGAAACTAAAGACAAAAGAAAAGACTCGACAAAGGAATAGTGATGTAAATGAAAATACAAATTTAAAGGCAAAAAGAAGTGAATTGAAAAGGTACTGACTTTGGTTTATATAAATAGTTTGAAAAACAACTAGACAATAGGTTCGTATGTCCACAGATTTAGTTAAAAGCAAAGGAAAGAAAAAGATAAATTAAGAAAAATATCCCTGCTGTCTGTAAAATCTCAGAGATGATTCATAGTAAGTAGTTTTAGTGAACGTTTTTCGGTAGCCAGAATATAGAGATGCAACGATTCTCTTTTGTTGGTCCTGGAGGAAGGAGCAGTACCAGTGGTCTTTTTATGCCCTCAACGTGCAGAGAGAAATTGGTATCGTTGACGTTCTTCTTCAACCGGTGATGCAGGACTGTTGCAGGAAAGATATAAGCAAGGAGAGAGTACTAGAAATCTGATGTTCTGTGATTGAAGGATAGGGCGTTGTTGTTGCTGGAGAGTTAAATACAACGTTAGTGTTATTTGAAGGAAAGATGGGTGAATCAAAAGTTTCGGAAAGTATGTGCCAAGAGACCAGCCAGTCCCGAAGAGCAGATGCCATTAATGTAAAGGTAAAAATAATAGAGGGAGATTTTATGTATGCAGATTAGAGACCGAAGTGTGTTTGTGAGTGCATTTTTTGCCAATCAGTTGGAGTTCTCTGGAAAACTTCTGAGGATGCCATATATGTTGTAGCAGCGCCCAGAAGTGAGAGCACAACTCCATTGATATCCTTGCCTGAGCATTGCAGTCTTGTTGGAGATTGAAGTGTTTTCTGGCCTTGGAGGAGCCACTCCCTGATTTGTGGTCGCAACAATATTTAGGCGGTACATTTGCCGCCAAATGCTACGCCTCGCATACATGATCGATGCACCATTTTTTGCCAATGGACTACTGCTGTAATGGCAAATATAAAAGAAAAATATTTTGTGTAGAAGGGTCGAAATATTTTCTAATTTTGAAATGCAGGTTTAGCAATGTAACGAAGTGGTTCGAGAGAGTGCCAAACACCGACCTGTGGGAAAGGACCAGCCATGAGTCCATACAGGTTGAGATTAGACGAAGGAAATGGAGATGGATCGGACACACATTGTGGAAAGAACCCTCAAATGTGACACGACAAGCACTTGACTGGAACCCGCAGGAGAAAAAGAAGCGAGGACGCCCGAAGCAGACATTGAAGCGGAGCATTTTGGACGAGCTCAGGACCGCCGGCTTGACATGGGAAGCAGCCAAGAAACACGCCAATCACAGCAAAAAGTGGAAAACAACTGTTGAGTCCCTATGCTCCACAGGGGACAAAAAGGATTAAGAATAAGAAGATACATGTGACGTTCGAAGAGAGATATACACAAAAATCATTCGATGTAGAATATGTGACAGCTTTGACTGGTCTAATGCTGTTTATAAATGCAGTCAAGAAATATTTCATTCACGCTTGTAGTGCTTGTGCTTTTGTGTTAAACAATACTAGCTTGCTTTGTCTCGTAGGAGAATGATTTCAAGATTTATATACATTTATAAAACAATACAATGCAAATCTTGTACAAGTTGCCAAGGTTACGTATTAATGAGGCTTGTGAGCAGAAGATTAAGAATGAGTAACTGTAAGCGACGACGTATATATAATGATGTATAAACAATTTCTAACAATGGTGTATCTTTCTCTCTGTCTCGATTTTCAACTTTTGTAAATACATATACTGATTGATTTGATTGGTTCATAGATAAACTGATTGATTGGTTGATAATTGAATTGATTGATTGATTGACTGACTGGTTGGTTGGTTAGTTGGTTGGTTGGTTGGCTGGCTGGTTGGTTAGTTGATTGGTTGGTTAGTTGGTTGGTTGGTTGGTTGGTTGGTTAGTTGGTTGGTTGGTTAGTTGGTTGGTTCGTTGGTTGATTGGTTGGTTGGTTGGTTGGCTGGTTGGTCGATTGGTTGGCTGGCTGGTTGGCTGGTTGATTGTTTGGTTGGTTGGTTGGTTGTTGGCTGGCTGGTTGGTTAGTTGATTGGTTGGTTAGTTGGTTGGTTGGTTGGTTGGTTGGTTAGTTGGTTGGTTGGTTAGTTGGTTGGTTCGTTGGTTGATTGGTTGGTTGGTTGGTTGGCTGGTTGGTCGATTGGTTGGCTGGCTGGTTGGCTGGTTGATTGTTTGGTTGGTTGGTTGGTTGGTTGGTTGGTTGGTTGGTTGGTTGGTTGGTTGATTGTTTGGTTGGTTGCTTGGTTAGTTGGTTTGTTAGTTGGTTGCTTGCTTGCTTGCTTGAATGGTTGGTTGGTTAATGGGTCGATTAACAGACTGAATATCAATATTATGAATACGAGTAAATCTTTTACAGGGGGCTTTGTACCCTCTCAAGTGACTGGAAATAGAGGTTTATCTCCTTTTACACCGGATTTTCTTCTCCAATATTCTCCGGTTGATTATTTAATAACAACAAAAAACTAATTAAATAAACCTCATTACACGTCAGGTACACAGTCCAACCTGTCGGCCTTACAACAATGAACTGTACCTCCACACCTGGTTATATTAGCCTATAGGAGAATTATAGGAAAGGTAACAACTGTATTTGACAATGATACAGAATAGTACCAATGAATGGGATAGGATCCGTCGACTTTTTCATCATCTGTGACTCACAGACCGATTAAAACAAAGTAATAAAACTTTGAATGGTTGTTTATATTCCTAACCATTGTATAACAAATACCAAACGTTAAATCGCAGATTATAATTGTCTAAGACATAAAGATGTTATCTATAAATTGCCCATTACCTCGGTTTCGTATTTATGGTAGATTAACCGTATTATTCTTTCTTCCTAAAAATATTCTATTTTTACAGGAAATCTTCCATTTGAAAATTTTGAAACGTTAGTTGATGTAGGTATTTATTTTTCTTTAATATCTTTTGTTTCTGATTATTTTATATTTTATTTTATTTTATCGTTTCTTTTTAATTTATTGTTTTTTTTTTTTGCTTTCTTTGGTGCAAAATAAAATCGCCCGTTTGCTCCAATGAGAAAAACTAAACAAATGACCGTTTTTTTTTATTTTTACTTTTTTATTAGTTCTTTTTCTTTTATGTCTTTGATGTGAATGAGTTTAGTGACTTAGAAATAAACGGGCCTTGACCGATTCGTTATGCTTAACTGAGGTCAGAAGCCAATATGATTTCAAGTTGATAAAACCTCAACACAAAAATTATAAAGAAGAAAATATATATAAATAGCTAAATAAATAAATAATAAAATTCGGATTCAAGCAATAAACGAATGGCAGTTGAGATGAAAAGTGCTGAAATAGCTTCTGCTGTACAAGAAAAAAAAACTTTAGATGAAATAAACACAGGGTTATTGGTAAATAGATTGCTTTTAAGCTCTACATGCATAGATACATGTATACATAGATGTGTATATATATATTATATATATATATATATATATATATATAATATATATATATATATATATATATATATATATATATATATATGTACGTATCTATGTATATATGCCGTATGCATGTGTGTGTGTATGTATACATGCATTATAAACTCATACCTACATACATTTAGTCAATTACATGCACGTATATAGGGTATATATGTGTGTTTTGGATGTGTATATACATACGTATAATGCATATATACTTATATACATATATATGTGTGTGTATATACGCATGCATGTATTATATTCATGAAAAACTGTATATACGTATATATGCATATATACATATATATATATATATATATATATGTGTGTATATATATATATATATATATATATATATATATATATATATATATATATATATATATATATACATATATATACAAATATATAGATATATATAGATAAATGCTTCAATTGATATATGGATATACACATATTAAGTTCCTTCAGATATGTGCATGTGTGTATGTATATATGCACATATGTATTGGTCTATTTACGTGTGTGTTAGTGTACATGTGCGTATCATCCATTTAAATTTATATAAAGCGAAAGAGTAGGCAGTGGGTGGAAAACGTTCACATGTATAGCAGTTTATTTTAATATCAGCCATTTTTGAATTAGCAGTCTTTCGCTGGAGAAGACGCCATTAAATGAAACGCGGTTACAGTTGGCGGGAGAACCGCTCTAAATATAAGAAATATCTGACAGGGCAATCGTTCGAGCCAGCAGAGATTTATATCCTAAAATTTTTCCTTTCCTCAAATTGAATATAGGAACCGAAAGCAATTTTGATTTCGCTGCAATTGATTATACGTTGCGAACTCAAATCTAGTTTTAAAAGCAACAAGAACCATAATAATAGTAATTGTGATGATTTAAAATTTTGGCACAGTGGCTAAGTCGCGTATATCAACCCCACTGTTCAGCTGGTACTTATTTTATCGACCCTGAAAGGATGAAAGGCAAATGCGGCCTTGGTGGAATTTGAAATCAGAACGTAAACACGGACGAAATACTGCTAAGCATTTTACCTGGCGCGGCAACGATTCTGCTAGTTCGCCTCCTTAATAATAATTATTATTATAACTATTACTATTATTATTACTATTATTATTATTATTATTATTATCAATATTATTACTGTTGTTGTTATTATTATTATTATTGAGTGAGAGAGCAGTGCATGCCATCAAAGTGACATTGGGGTAAAATATACGAAGCCCAGCATACCCATCAAGACTACCCGTCTGATAAGGGTGCACTAGGCACATGCATCACAACCATATGTGCGCGACATGGTGATCTCATATCAAGATAAACAGCACATCACCTTGCAGGTGAGGCCCAGTTAGAATGTTCTTCTGGTCGCGTAACCCATCCCGCTCAAAAGGTCCCTGAATAAGGGTTGTTTAAGGATGTTGAACGAAATACCCATGTTTCCAGAGGTGAAATATTCAAACCCCAAAGAATCCCTCTCAACACATGGCTATTATTATTATTATTATTATTATTATTATTATTATTATTATATTATTATTATTATTATTTTATTATTATTATTATTATTATTATTTTATTATTATTATTATTATTATTATTATTGTTATTATTATTATTATTTTATTGCAACGAACCTCTGTAGAATGTGTGGGAAGCGTGACTCACATTGTCAAGAGTACAACCCCAGACGACAAGGTAGCCCAAAACCTTCACTGGCTAATATGCCGGAAGTATGAGACGAGGTAACGGGTGCTTGGTATCAAAGTACACCGGAAAAGGTAATGGACGAAAAGGTGAAAGTAAAAATCCTCTGGGAGGAGGTCAAGATATTATCATGAAAGAAAGAGAAAAGATTAATAACTACGGAGATCTGAGAATTGTAATCGCCATGATGTGTCAGCTACGTGAGTCACACTTAGTTTGTCCCTGTTGTCATCGGAGCGTTGGATTCGATAACATCCAACCTACAAAAACATCTGAAAACTTTAGAAATTCCCTACACAGTTCTAGATGTCTTTCAAAAGTCGGCATTACTTGGAACTGCACACATATTGCGTAAAGTAGTCTGTTTGAGGACGTTGTTTTGACTTGACTGACAGTAGAAACTCTCGCTAGACACAATATCTTCAATCAACAACATCACGATATTGGATACTGAGCGGTGACTTTAATAATATAATAATAATAATAATGATAATAATAATAATAATAATAATAATAATAATAATAATAAAATAATAATAATAATAATAATTATCGTGTACATTGTTTTGTCTTGGTATAAAAGATGGGCTCCAGCAAATATTCTGCTCAATACCACAGATTTGCTTGTCAGTTGTTTGACCTTAACCAGTTGAGCATGTCCCTTAGTGGTTGACGATATGTGCATCTCTGATCACGAGCAGAAGTAGTGGGGGAGCATCATGGCCATGTGTTGAGAGGGATTCTTTGGGGTTTGAATAATTCACCTCTGGAAACATGGGTGGTTCTTTCAACATCCTTAAACAACCCTTATTCAGGGACCTTTTGAGCGGGATGGGCTACTCGACCTGAAGAAAATTCTAACTGGGCCCCACCTGCAAGGTCATGCGCTGTTTACCTTGATATGAGATTACCATGTCGCGCACATATGGTTGTGATGCATGTGCCTGGTGTACCCTTATCAGACGGGTAGTCATGATGGGTATATTGGGCTTCGTATATTTGTACCCCAGTGTCACTTTGATGGCATGCACTGCTCTCTCACTCAATAATAATAATAATAATAATAATAATAATAATAATAATAATAATAATAATAATAATAATAGTGATGATGATGATGATGATGATGAGGAGGAGGAGGAGGAGGAGGAGGAGGAGGAGGAGGAGAGATTAGTAAACTTTTGATATGTAACAAAATGTAGCACTCAAACGCAGACGTAGATCGTCTTTACTTTCTCAGAGCCGAAGGAGGTTAAGCGATGACCGAGTTTGAACTTGCTTGCAAAACAACTACAACTGTTTTAATATCTTGGAACAACTAATGAATGGATGCTAAAACTCGTTGAAAATCACAACAGGCGTAGGAAGCTCCTTTTTTTTATCTTGAAGGAAAGCAAAAGTATTTACTATTGATTTCACGAATCGTACCCAGGTTTAACAGCCTGAGGAAAGTGTGGCAACTGATATTGCAAAAAAAATCAAATAAGATTGATGGCAAAAATCTGCGCCTGGAAAATTGGCTGGTATAGATGGGAGCGAGATCTCTGCATGGCAAATACGTGGCCCTTAGCAAAGAAGTCGACGTTGACCAGAAACAAACCCTACAAAGCTCAGAGCTAAAGGCAGAGAGCGAAGCATTCGTTTAACCTACTCAAGGTCAAAGCTTATTGACCCGTAACTACCAAGACAATGTGATAAAAGAAAAAGGGAGGAGATCTAATGAGCTGGTTCTGAAATGATGTGAGTGAAACAGTGGACCACCTAGTCTGTGGATGCAAATTTTTAGCATCTTCGGAATATGTCCCCTGCGTACAGCCCCAGAGCAACCAATGCCTTCTGAGGGAATCTGGTAGTCGGAAACTGTGTGTGTGAACGTCATGTATATATATATATATATATATATATATATATATATATATATGTATGTATGTATGTATGTATGTATGTATGTATGTATGTATATATATATGTGTGTGTGTGTGTGTGTATATATATATATATACATACATATATATGTATGTATATGTGTCTATGCATCTATGTATCTATGTGTCTTTGATTTTGTATCTTTCTCTCCTCCACCTGCCAACCGGTAATGCTTTGTTTATATCCTCGTAACTTAGCGGATATAAACAAAAAAAAATACAAAAAATACAAAAAACTACAAAAGAAAAAAAATAGACACTGGTAGAATATGAACCAGTCGTTTAAAAAGTCTCTAGGGTCAATTTGTTCGACTAAACTATTTTAGGCGGTGCCGCAGCATAGCGGCAATTCGATGACTAAAAGAATGGAAAATGTAAAAGATAAAGCAGCATTGTCATTGTTTATTCCAAATAATCTGTTGTCAGCAAATATAAAAACCTAAAATATTATTGAAATATTTACTTTACTTACAATTTTTTGTTATTTAGCTGTAAACTGACATTTTTCTCCTCTGGCTTGATTTCGCTTCACCATTTCCATCTCTTAACTTAACAACTCGTACATAAACTAGCGATTTGTGTCTTTCACTCACTCATGGCGTCCTTCATCATATTCCGTGACTTCGTACATAAAACAAGATAAATTCTACTTCG
>NC_043008.1:41945132-41960460 GCF_006345805.1 Octopus sinensis
AAGACACTTGCCAAAGGTGCCACGCAGTGGGACTGAACCCGAAACCATGTGGTTGGTAAGCAAGCTACTTACCACACAGCCACTCCTACACCTAGGTGTACGTAAGTGTATGAATGTATGTACGTGTACATATGTCTATTCATGTATGTATGCATGCATGATGCATGTATGCTTGCATGCATGTATGTATGTATGTATGTATGTATGTATGTATGTATGTATGTATGTATGTATGTTTGTATGTATGTATGTATAAACATTAGGCGCTACTGAGGAAAATTGAAGAAACGGAGTAAAAGAAACCGAAATTACTGAGACATTCACACGTGAAATGTATTTCAATATAACACAAGTAAAATAAATATATTGAAATTTATGCAGATTAGATGCGTTTAGCAAGTCTTTTATAAAGACACCAACACTGATTGTAAAAGATCAGGTGTTTAGATTAAAAGAAATAACGGTCATAAAACAGTGAAGTAAATTACCCTAATCTTTCTGTGTCTGTTCACCGATATACAACAACAAACGGTAATGAATCTGGCATACGTGTAGCCATTTACATTGTAAAAACACCCAGAACAGATGAGAGAGAGAGAGAGACTAACATTCAGACACATGACAAAGAGGAACACACGCAGACACACACACACATATATATATATATAATCAACTGCGTGTGTATGCATACATATATATACATATATATATTATATATATATATATATATATATATACAATATCCATAGTATATAAAATGTGAATATATGATTTATGCATGTGTTGTCTGTGTACGTATATGTATTATATAAAGTGTATTGTATACGAATATATATATTATATATATATAATATATATATATATATATATATGCATGTTTATGTTCAAGGGCGCCATATAAACATTCAAACATTTATACACACAGAAAAATATATACGCACGCACACCACCTCACACCACACACACACACACAAACACATACACACGCACACAAATATTTAAAGATATATGTGTGTATATATATATATATATATATACATATTTAGATATAATTTTTTATACATATATACATATATGCACATATATATATACATATATACACAGGCATACTTATATCAGTATGATGTATATGTATGTATCCCTGTGTATGCGTGCACGCCTCTATATTTTTGTGGACGTGTGTGTTTCGGCAATATGCGTAGGTTTTTTCGTGGTTAGATGTAAACTTATATGGCAGGGGAGGAGTGATAGCCAGGAATATAAATGGTCTCATCAAAACACAGACTCAATAAATTTGAATAATACGTTTCTCTCCACATGTCATTCTGATATCAAGTGGTCTGTACTTACATTAAATTGTTGTATATAATAGTTAATTTGATGCGTGTATTTCTATTTGTGTATAAGTATACGGACGTGAGTTTGAATGTTTGTGGGGTGTGTATTTGACTGTATGTGCGCCTTGGCTTACGGTTAAGAGAATTTACATTTTCTATCATATAATATAGATCTTAAAAGAAATTTGAAAGTAATTAGAACGTGGGAGACCACTTGTAGATACATGCACGTTTATATAAGTATATTATACACATATACCAAAATACACATAGGCTCAATTGCGGCTGTGTGGTTCCCAAACACATGGTTTCTGATTCGGTCCCACTTGCTGGCGCCTTGGTCAAATGTCTTCAACTATACTTTGGGCCGACCAAAACCTTGTCAGTGCATTTGTTAGACGGAAACTGAAGGAATCCCGTCTCCGATATATATATATATATATATATATATATATATATATATAAATTTTAAATTTTGTATATTATATTAATTATTTTTATTTCTATGTTTTGGTTTATGTTCTTCACTGTTTGATTTGCTTAATAGTGGTTTTATCTCTAATTTAATATTATATATATATATATATATATATATATATATATTATATATATATAATATATATATATATATATATATATATATATATATATATTATATATATATATATATATATATACATATATATTATTTATATTATATTTATATTTATATTTATATTTATATTTATATCTTGCTTAGGCATAGCAAGTCTGATAACGTGCTGCAGAACACTATATGCGTATGGTCCGGAACAAAATGTTATATGAGTATAAAGTGGTATTAGAAAATAAAAGAGATGACAGCTGTTCCTGCTACAGCTTTAAGCTAAAGAATTTCATTGCATAACATGTTTTTTTCCGATATCATGGCGTCATGTCCGTTTTATATATATATATAAAGGGAGACTTCACGAAAAAAACAAAAGACGAAGACAGGTGGCGTAGAAAACAAACAGATGTATTAGTATAACGCTCGGGAATTGAAAAAGTCTTTTACGTTTCGAGCCTACGCTCTTCTACAGAAAGGGACACAGAAAAAAACAAGGAGAGCGAGAAAAGGGAGAGAAAGAAAAGGAGAGAGAAAAGGGGAGAAAAATGTGTGTAGAGGCTACCGATCTATCATGGCGTCTCTCTCTCTCTCTCTCTCTCTATATATATATATATATATATAGAGAGAGAGAGAGGGGGGGGAGAGAGAGAGGGAGAGAGACAGACAGACAGACAGACAAATAGATAGATAGACAGACAGATAGTCAGACAGAGATAGACAGAGCGAGGGACGTATATTATGTAGGTAGAGTAAAATCCCAGTTCTTTCCCCTTGTAGCACATCTTATTCCATTATTACGACCCAGTATGTAGTTGTTGTCATTGTTGTACATACTAGAGTTGAAAATCCTGGATATATTGTTTGTAGATATTTTATATAACAAAACATGAAGTTGGAAAATTTTTGTTATTATTCATTTACCATTACACATGTTTAGTCTGCTAATAGGAATTACATGTTAGACTGATGTGTAACGAATTTCCTAGGATTTCCATTCTGACTTAGTCTCGTCGAATACATCATTGGAGCATGGTTTTACAGCTTTTATTAACAAGTAAGACTAACTGAATAACCATAAATGCGTGTTTAAATGTACTTATATATATGTGTGAATTGTTTTGTATAAATGTACGTATATATATGTATGTATTATTATATATTTATATATATATATATATATATATATACATATATATATATATATATATATATATGTATGTATGCATGTATGTATATGTACATATATGTATATATATATGTATATATATATATATGCATATATATATATGTATATATATATATATATATATATATATAATATATATATATATATATATATATATATATATATGTATATATGCAAGTGTGGGTATGCTTGTGTGATGTGTGTCTTTGTCCCTCCACGATCGCTTAACAACCGATGTTTACATCCCCGTAACTTAGAGGTTCGGCAAAAGAGACCAATAGGGTAGGTACTAGGCTTACAAAGAATAAGTCCTAGGTAGATATGCTCGACCAAATGCAGTGCTCTAGCATGACCGCAGTCAAATTACTGAAGCAAGTAAAAAGAGTAGAGAAAAAGAAGACATACATACATACATACATACGTACGTACGTACGTACATACATACATACATACATACATACATACACATACATACATACATACATACATACGTACATACATATATGTATGTATGTATGTATGTATGTATATGTAATGTGGAATCATAGGTCCTTCCCAAGATATATATATTCCAAGAACGGGACGCCGGTCTGTAGTAGGATTACACATTTTGGCCAACTGAGTGGACTGAACCTCTTACTGGACCAAAGTGAAATGATGTTTTTGCTCAAGAACACTACGTATCACCCAGCCCGTGAATCGAAACCACAATCTTACGATCATGAGAGCAACATCCTTAGCCTTTGATCCACTCGCCTCTAGATATACATATATATATATATTAATATATATATATATATATATATATATATATATTTAGATATATATCTTTACATGTATGTATATACGTATGTAAGCCATATGTGTGTCTGTATGCAGTGTGTATTTATGTATGGATGCACGTACGTATATATGTGTATATATGTATGCACGTATCTATGTATGTTTATATGTATGTATGCACGTATGTATGTATGATGTAGGTAGGTAGGTAGGTAGGTAGGTAGGTAGGTAGATGGGTAGGTAGGTAGGTAGGCAGGTAGGTAGTAGGTTGTAGGTAGGTAGAGAGGTAGGTAGGTAGGTCGGTAGGTAGGTAGGTATGTAGGTAGGTAGTTAGGTAGGTAGGCAGGTAGGTAGGTAGGTAGATAGGTTGGTAGGTAGGTAGGTAGGTAGGTAGGTAGGTAGGTAGGTAGGTACGTAGGTACGTAGGTAGGTAAGTATGTAGGTTGGTAGGTAGGTATGTAGGTAGGTATGTAGGTATGTAGGTAGGTAAGTAGGTAGGTAGGTAGGTAGATAGGTAGGTAGGTAGGTAGGTAGGTATGTCTGTAGGTAGTTAGGTAGGTAGGTAAGTAGGAGGGTAGGTATGTAGGTAAGTAGGTAGGTATGTATTTAGGTAGGTAGGTAGGTAGGTAGGTAGGTAGGTATGCATGTATGTATGTATGTATGTATGTATGTAGGTAGGTAGGTAGGTAGGTAGGTAGGTAGGTAGGTAGGTAGGCAGGCAGGCAGGCAGGTAGGCAGGCAGGTAGGTAGGTAGGTAGGTAGATAGGTAGGTAGGTAGGTATCATTTCTGTATTGCATTTGATGATTGCAACATGGTAAGAGTTGAAGTTCTAACTCTAGAGCCACTCTTAATGTTCTGCTGTCTATCAGGTAGAATTATATTGTATTGCGACATTTGTTACGAGTCTTGAAATTCTACGTTTTTTATGAATATAGCTCAGAAAAATGTTTTATTTTCGATGCGCACGATGTTAATGATGCATTCAGTTTTGCAAATAACATCTTTATTGGTAAATAATGACCATCAGATATAATTCAGATTATTTGTGTGAAAGACAGCTGAAGATATCTCACATTTTAGACCGTACTAGAAAGATCTGCTTCAGGCTTACTGGAAGATGTCACTGACATGAATTATATCTGCGCCAATGCGTTGTACGGATATCAGACCTGGGTTTAACAAAGGGGGAAACAGAAAGTGACAGAGAGGGGGGAGAAGGAGAAGAGAGAGAGAGAGAAAGAGTGAAAGAAATCAACTGCAGTTCTCGATTGATTCTCTCTGGAGACATATATACACGCTTGCTTACATAAATGCATCATATATATGTATATATATATATATATATATATATATATATATATATATTATATTATATATACATATACATATACGTATACATATATATGTATGCATATACATATGTATACACATATGTATATGTATATACATATATACGTATATACATATATATATATATATATATATACATATATGTATTTATATATATATATATACATATATATATTTACATATATATATATATATATATTTACATATATATATATATATATCCATACACATACATTAGTATAACTATATACATATAATATATACTTGACTTGCGTGTGAGTGTGTGTGTATGTGTGTGTGTGTGCGTGTGTGCGTGTGTGTGTGTATGTATATTGATAGAAATGGCAAGACAACAAAAGAATGAAAGAGACCTCGATATTATGTAAATAGAGGAATTTATCTGTAAATATAATATGTGACAATTATTCGGTAGCCATGATAAAACTCCGAGTTTCGGATGTAAACCCACGCCGGCATCTCTTCAGTTATCGGGCCATCGATACGTGGTGCCCCCGATTCGTGGTGCATATATTTTCAAGTACTTGATTCTATCTTAATTCTTATTTTATTATATATATATATATATATATATATATATATATATATATATATATATATATATATATATATATATATATGGCTCTGTGGTAAAATGTCTGTTTTCCAATCACATGGTACCGGGTTTGTCTCACTGCGTGTCACCTTATCAGGTGTCTTCTACAGTAAGCCTCGGTAAGACCAAAGCCTTGAGGATGGACCTAGTAGACGGAAACTGAAAGAAGCTCGTTGAACATATATTTATATTTGATTGTGTGTCTGCGTGTGCGCGTGCACGCGCGTGCATATATATATATTTTTCCCCCACCCCCGCTTGATAACCGGTGTTTCTGTGTTTACGTCTCCGTAACTTATGATTTAGCAAAACTGATTGATATAAGTACTAGGCTTTAAAGGAGGCCATAAGTACTGGGGTCGATTAGTTCGACTAAAATTCCTCAAGGTGGAACCCCAGCATGGCCGCAGTCTAACGAAGAAAACAAGTGAAAGATTAAAGATAAAACTTCTCTACAAGAGAGAGGTTTAGAACTTTATTGAAACTTCAGTGAGGGCGCGTGGCTTAGTGGTTTGGGCATTCGGCTCATGATCGTAAGGTTGTGAGTTCGATTCCCGGCGACGCGTTGTGTCCTTGAGCAAGACACTTATTTCACGTTGCTCCAGTCCACTCAGCTGGCAAAAATGAGTTGTACTTGTATTTCAAGGGTCAGCCTTGTCACTCTCTGTGTCACGCTGATTATCCCCGAGAACTACGTTAAGGGTACACGTGTCTGTGGAATGCTCAGCCATTTGCACGTTAATTTCACGAGCAAGCTGTTCCGTTGATCGTATCAGCTGGGACCCTCGTCGTCGTAACCGGCGGAGTCTTTTATTGAAACTTCAGTTAACTCTAAGTTCTTGCAGACTATCCATGCATACATTCTATGTAGACGTTTGCAGAATATAATAAGTTATTTAATAAGATGCAAATGAAATAAAGTACAGCACGACGGGATTTTTACTTTTTCAACTGCAAAAGATGCATGCCTCAGTGAAGTATATTTTATATGAGATCATGTAATTCTCTTTCCAACGTGAAAAATTAATTAGTTAAATAGATAGAGTGAAAGAGAGAGAGAGAGAGAGAGAGAGAGAGAGAGAGATGAAGACGACGTATATATATATATATATATATATATATATATATATATATATAAATGAATAACATACGATGGTGCATACCTGGTGCATATATTTTCAAATACCTGGTTCTATCTACATCCTTTTATATTATATATATATATATATTATAATACAAATATATATATTTATATATATTGATATAATTCATATAAATATAATATATGTATATTTTCTATAAATATATATTATATAATATTATATATATATATATATATTATTTAATATTATATATATATATAATAATAATAATAATGATAATATATTTATAATATTTTATTTAAATATATATATAATTATATATATATATATATAGTATTTTATATAAATATACATATATATATATAATATTATATATAAATATATATATATATATATATATAATATTTTTTATAAATATATAATATATATATATATATAGTCAAATGAATAACAGCATACGATGGTGCATACGGGGTCCATATCTTTTCAAAACTTGATTCTATCTGAATCCTTATTTTATTATATATATATATATATATATATATATAAAACATACATAATGTAGAAATACATATGTGTATGTGTTTATCTGCATTATTATTATGAACGTATATTTATACGTATGTCCGTGTAAACATGTCCGTATATTGGAATTATATAATATATATGGAGAAAGACAGACATAATGAGAGAGAGAGAGAATTGCTGCATGTTATATTTGCCTTGATGCTTTTCGATGACGAGGACAAAGATGATGATGATCATGATGATGATGGTGGTGGTGGTGGTGGTGGTAGTGGTGGTGGGGGTGGTATTTGGGATGAAAATGTGACGAAAGTGGTCGTGAAGGTGCTACTACTATTACAACCAAAAGTAGTGGTGGTGGTGGTGGTGGTGGTGGTGGTAGTAGTAGTAGTAGTAGTAGTAGTAGTAGTAGTAATCATATTTTCTTCCAACAATATATTTATTTCGAAATTGTTTTTGATGATTTCCAGCTGCGATAGTGAAATTACTTTTGGCGCCCTAACTGTGGTTATTATACCGTTAGATATTAACAAAATTTTCTTTCAGTTCAGTTTTTGTGAGTGCTTCCATTGTTATTTAGCTTTGTGAATATATTACCTAAACATAGGTAAGTAAGGACTAGAGTAACTAGTATTATGTAAAGATTGCTATTTGGCAGTTAGTTTAAATACTTTGATAAAAAGATAAAAAAAGAAAATTATGGAAAGACAGAAAACATCGACTTTTCATCTGATTTGACTTACTTTATATTTTTTTTTTTAAGCTCATTGTTTTTCCTCGATGGTGAAATCATTTGAGCACCATATGACCTTTTCGCAGGAGAGGCAATACCTCAGCCAAAATAATATTTACATGGTCGTACGATCTGATAGAAATATCAGCTAATTTTTTCTTTATATTATAACCTACCGTTTTAAAAATAAAGAGGTACGTATTGGTTACAGTGCTATATACATAAGATCTCGAAAGAGAAGAAATAGTGAAGAATGATGAAGCGTGATGAAAGGATGAAAGAGGTGAAGGATGGTAAGTATTTGTTCGTAGGTTAGTTACTTTAAGATTAGTATTAAACTAGACGACAACAGTAGTGATCAATCGACACGTCAGTGATATGTTCGTTATTACCAGGATTACGTTACTGTTTAATACAAAGCTGTAGTACCTACAGGTATAATTAACAATAAAACTTTTAAAGAAAGTAGAGAGAAAGTGAGAGAAAGTTCAGGAGAGGGCGTTCTGTTGCGTAGCTAAAGTATATAGCACCCCAGAACAGGTCTTTCTTTTGATGTCCCCCACAGTCTATACAGTCTTAAGCAGCGGACTCAAAACTGTCGCCCTCATAATCGATGCAGGCGCAGCTCTCGCCTCTCCATATCCCTGGCTAGGATACTAAAGGCGTTAGACCTGCATATTACTACTTATAAATAGAAATATTAAATATATATATATATATATATATAATTTCTTATATGTATACTTGTTGTTCTTACATTTTTGGTGTCTATGTGTGCACCTAGCAGTTATCTTTCAAATGTATGTATGTGTGTATGTGTGTATGTATGTATGCATGTATGTATGTATGTATGTATGTATGTATGTATGTATGTATGTATAAATATATGTATGTATGGTTAATCCCTACACCTTTTTCTATCTTCTTTTTTCGCCTCCTCTCCTTTTTTTATCTCTCAATCCTTTCTGTCGAAGAGCGTCGGCTCGAATCGTCAAAGACTTTTCCTTCTTCCCAAGCGTCAAACTATTACACCTGCTTGTCGTTCCTTATTTGTCTTCGTCTGTTGTTTTCTGTTGACTGTTTGAACTATATATACATACACATATACAACTTGATCCTTTACCGTAAGAACACACACACACTATAATATATAATATATATAATATTATATATACACGCACATACACATACACGCTCATACATACACACATATACACACACGCGGGCGCGCACTTAAAACATTACGAACTTTGAGTAGCAAAACCAGCGACGAAGAACCCTCCTTCATGCACTACGAACTACGAGAGAAAAGTTCTTTCTCTCCATTTTCTCATTCTCTTTTTTAAAACCTTCATCGTATTTAATTGCTAGTATAACTGAATATTATTGAACTTTGAATTATGTATGACTGTTAGGAAATTCACCAAACATTTGAACTTCTATTACTGTCTATCTCTGTGCAACTTATTGGAATTTCTGTTTGATCGTTTAAAAACTTTAATCTCTCCTAAACCCTTTTCTTATTTATTCATTTTGTTTTATTTTTACCATTAATAAAAAAAATTGTCCAAGCCTGTTTGGTATCTGAATATACCTATTACAAAATTTTTTAAAACCGCTAGAGGTTTTGAAATTCAGATGCATTTTCAAACCCCAAAACAATCTCCTACGTTCTTTCTTGCGTTTTAATATACTTCTTCTTTCCATATATATATATATATATATATATATATATATATATATATATATATATATATATATATACAGATTGCCAGTCACTACACTCTGAAGTGGAGGCCGATATTCTTTATACGCATACACTACTAATTGTATATCCATGACTTTCCACACACTCAAACTACCAACATTACAACTATTACGTAAGCCCGAGCCTCCAGAAACATCCGTCGAACCTGAAATACCATTCATCGCCCCTTACCTGTCTGTATATTTTGTTCTTCATGTAAATTTTTTCTGTAAGTATATGAATATTTGTATGCTTCTGCATGAATATTCATCTTCTAATATTTTCAACTTTTGCTCCTCTTTTATGTATCCTGATATATGTATATATGTGTGTATTATATATATATATATATATATATATATATATAATATATATATGTGTGTGTGTGTGTGTGTGGTGTGTATACTTTATTTAAAAGCAGCAGAAATTTAACAAAACCTGTTACTCGAGTTTCAAGTTCCCGTTCGTCGGACAGTGAACTCTGAGTAACAGGTTTTGTTAATTTCTGCTGCTTTTAAATAAAGCCTATTACTCTACCCCTGGTATTTGAGTACTATTTTTTCCACCTTGTTTCACATTTATGTGTTTACTCAGTTATATATATAATATATATATATAATATATATGTTCTTTTTTATTATTCTTGTTTAAGTCATTTGACTGCAGATATGCTAAAGAACCGCCTTAAGATGTTTTAATCGAACAAATAGACCCCAGGACATCTTTTAAGCCTGGTACTTATTTTATCAGTCTCTGCTGAAGCGCTAATTTACAGGGACGTAAACTCACCGGTTGTCAGGCGGTAATCGGGAACAAAAGCAGACGCATAGAAACACACATAAATATACACGATGGGCTTCTTTCAGTTTCCCTCTACCAAATCCACTAACAAGGCTTTGGTCTGAGAGAGACTACAGTAGAAGACACTTGCCTGGAACCATGTGGTTGGGAAGGAAGTTTCTTACCTCACAGCCACGCCTCCAATTTACATATAAAGCGAGTTTGTTTATCTGCATCGTAATATATATATATATATATATATACACAGGTTGGACAAATAATGTAAATGCCTTAAAATTTCAAACAAATTAATTTTAATATTGGGTAGGACGCCTATGACAGTAATTACAGCTTGAATTCTATGAAGTATGGACTTGTATAAAGTTTAAATTGTTTTCAATGGAATTTTTGTCCATTCTTCAGCTAAAACAGCCTCCAGTTCTTGTAGTGATGATGGTGGAGGATATCGACTCCTTACTTGTTTTTCTAAAATGCACCATAAATGTTCAATAATATTGAGATCTGGGGACTGTGGTGGTTAGATAAGATATTCAACTTCACTAGAATGTTCCTCGTGCCATCCAGTAACAACTTTAACTGAGTGAATTGGTGCATTATCATCCTGAAAGATTGCGTTTCCCTCCGGAAACAGTTCCGCAACAATAGGATGAATTTGATCAGATAAAATGTTTAGTCTTGACTATTAATTCTGCCATGAAAGGAAGCTATTGAGTCGGCAGATTTCCAAGACATAGCACCTCCTCCAGATCATCACAGATCCTTCTCCATATTTAACAGTTGTAAGAAGGCAGTCTGAGTTAAATACTTCTTTCGTCTGTCTCCACACGTATACTCGGCCAGTGCTCGGAAATAAAGTAAAGAATGGCTCGTTCGAGAAAATAACATTCTTCCACTGCTCTAGGGACCAGTTCTGTAGGTTTCTACTCCACTCTAAACGCTTTGCAACGTTTGTTTTTGAAAGTAGTGATTTATATATCATTATTATTATTATATTATTATTATTATTATTATTATTATTATTATTATTATTATTATTATTATTAATATTAACACATACATAGAAGTATAAGCGTATATTTTTCTAATAACATTTTCTCGTTCATTTCTACAAATTCCTACGTCTTCTCTGCTGTTTGCTTTATTCTTAACTTTTCAATTCTGTCTCAAACTAAATTTCGGTGTACATTTCTCATTCCAGCTAGTAATGAAAAAAAAAGTGTATTTTTGTCTCTTATTCATGTGCGTATTGTATATTGTGAATTCAATTATATATTCTCTTTTCAATTGTATACAATACATATGATCATTTTTCTAACAATAATACAAGGCCACAATTATGTATATTACTGAATAAACCGGCCTCTATATTTGGCTGTTACACATTTCTTCAGCAAAGCCAGGACAACGTAAAATAAGTTTCAAGATATCAGCTCAGATTAATAAGGTAAACACATTCAGTTTTCCTTTGAAGAAAATTTTCTGTGCGGCGTCATGAAGCACAACCGATGCCAAGAAACCCAGGCGCAAAAATTTTACCTCTACAAATAAATATTATCTCATTTTAACTAATTACTATTCTAGCTTAATTTTGTTAATTTTGGTACTTTGTATTGGCACGAAAATGGCTCTGTGATTAAGAATTTCGCTTTGCAACCACGTGGTCTCCTGTTCAGTTACAATGTACGACATCTTGAGTGTCTTCTACTCTGTCACGGAAGTAAACTTGGCAGACGGAAACTGTGGTTATTTCTGAGTTTCCTTAAAAAAAAATGTTTCAGCCCGAAGGCCGCGGCCATGCTGGGGCACCACCAGTTTGTTGATTTTTTTGTTGGTGTTGGTGCTAGTTGGTGACAGTTGGGATGTAGTGTATGGGTTTTTGAGGATGAGATATGAGTCCTTTTGGTTTTCTCTTCTTCCTTTTGGAGTTATTGTTGGTGACGGTGGTGATGGTGTTGTTTCTGTTCTTGGTGGCGCTGATGGTGGTGTCATTTGGTTTGGCTGCTTTGTTGGTTACTGATGTCCCTTAATTTGTTTCTAGAACTATTTTATCAATTGCGCATATGACGGTGTGAGTAGCAGTGCTGGTTTTTTCTAGGTTTTTTGTTTTCTTATTGTGGTTGTTGTTGTTGTTGTTGTTGTTGTTGTTATTGTTGTTGTTGATCTTGTTGTTGTGATTGCTGTTGCTGTTGCTTCTGTTTCTGTGCTAGCGGGCAATTAATTTTCAGGTGTGAAACGTAGCAACGTAGCCTTCGACGGCCACATGCAAGTTGTCTGCCAGTTCGATTTGACGTGGAATCCTTTCAATGTTGATTGGATCAACTTGAGCAAGGATTTCCACTCCTTGACTAATCCGGTTTTGCTGGTCCAGGACTTCCAAGATATGGATTGCCGCCTCGATATCGTGACAAATGGCAGACAAAAGCCATTTTATTTCTATCTCAGGAGGCACATCTTTTATTTTTATTTTTGCCACACTACGACCAAGGTATATAGGGATCATCATTAAGTTCTTGCATTCAAAAGACTTTGTGGGGAGGTCCTTGGCTCGTTCTTCACTGTCGAATCTAACTTCGATAGTGGCAATTATGTTTAACCCTGGTGATGTAGTCTTTAAAGGCCCATATGGGCCTTAAACATTTTTCTACTGTTTCTTGGGAGGCAGTTTCGTAAAGCTTTGTTTTTAGATTGAGTGTCTTGTAAATAATTTCAGTGATTTTTTGAGGTGTTTGCAGTTGTATGGTGTGTTCGTCTTTTTTAAACATTGCCTTGTAAGCAAGCAGTTTCTTCCTTCGAAAAAGACATAATTCTTTTCTTCAGATTTAAAGCTGCGGCAAAATTGCTTTGAGTGCTCGTGTTGATTGTGGTGGCGATGGCGGTAGTGGTGGAGGCAGTGTTTATAATAGTAAACGTTGTCTTTACTTCTTTGTTTGTATCTTCTAAGGCCAGACTGGCGATTTCTATGTGCGTTCAAGCGGAACGACTTTCTCTTCAGCTTCCTTCCCTCTGACTTTAGTAGAGGCGGGAAGTCGATAGCTTCCTGGTTTGATTTAGCCATTTTCGTTTAGAAGATGACAAGGAAACTGAGGAAAATGGTTTTTTTTTCAATTTTGGAAATTCAAGCACAGTGGTGGAATTTCCTATTAAAAGATTTACTGAGGTTGAAGGTGATGCAGTTAGACAACTCTTTCACAGAAAAATATTCCAAAAACAAACATTTTTTCTTCACAAAAATCGCCAACTTACTTAGAGCCGATCTGTTTACAGTCCATTCACATCAGAGATAGGTAGATAGATAGATAGATAGATAGATAGATAGATAGATAGATAGATAGATAGATAGATAGATAGATAGATAGATAGATAGATAGATAGATAGATAGATAGATAGTAGAATAAGAAGTAGAAGTCCTTTGTACAGAATTTTATATTTGAATTACCAGAAAAGCCATTTCTATTCAGTTTTTAAATGAATAAATAAATAAATAAATACGTGTGTGTGTGTGAGAGAGAGAGAGAAAGAGAGAGAGAGAGAGAGAGAGAAAGAGAGAGAGAGAGAGAGAGAGTATGTGTGTGTGTGTGTGCTTATGTGTGCAAGCTCAAAATCGAACCTCGAGAAAAATTGAAAGTCGGCTGAGGCAGAAATTCCAGGTGCATTGCTTAAAAATTTCCAGATTGTTCTTTTATATTGTTTCCGTACCACACCCTTTCTAAAGTCCTTAGAGCTGAAAAAAAATTGAAATTTTACGTGATATTTGCGGGTTTCTGTTCTATAAACAACTACAAACATTTTGTAACTTTTGAGTTGAGGAGGAATTTCATAAAGAAGTGATACCGAAACAACTGTAACTAATAAAAAAAACGTCCTAGATTCATTCATCGAAGCTTATTTGTACTATATCTGTGTGTGTTTGTTTGTACTCATGTGGGGTACGGTATAAGTGTGTGTATCTACATATATGTGTGTGTGTGTCTGAGTGTGTGTGTGTTTGCATGCACATATTTTTCTAATATAAGTGTACATATGTATGCATCAATGTATGCATGTATGCATGTACGTATGTATATATGTATGTAAATATAGTTATATGCATGTACGTATGTATATATGTATGTAAATATAGTTATATGCATATATATATATGGATGTATGCATGCATGTACTATGTGTAATCATGCATGTATGCATGTAAATATGTATGTATGCATGTATGTATGTACGTATGTATGTATGTATTAGACAAGTAGAAACAAACAACTTCATTGATATTTCAACATCTTATTTCTTTCTTCAACCTTTTCGACATAACCATAAACTTTGCAAAACTAAAAGGCCCAAAAGCCTACGTGGTAGTGGTAGAAATTTGTGATCTCACTTGCTGTAATTTTGCAGCGGACTCATATTTCGATGAGCGTAAATATTGTGATAAATGTCGGGTAGATAAACACTTATCAAAAATTGATATCAATATTAGACCAGTCAACTTGGATAGGTTTAAAGATAGAGGGGAAGTAATTTGGACATCGGACACGGTAAGTACATATTTCATTTGAAACATAATA
>NC_043008.1:41960560-41968060 GCF_006345805.1 Octopus sinensis
GGCAACGCACAAAAGCCCTTTTCAGAGTTATATATACTTTGAATTCATATTATCTCATATCTCATTAGCCTGTTATTTATTACGTGACGTACTTCATGATTTTAGCATATATACATTATTAGTATTACCTCCTAAGTTCCATATACTCTCGGAACGCGTTAAAGTACTTTCCGGGGCTATTGTATTTGAATTCTCACTATCGGGTAACTAATTCCATGTTATTGCATAACTGACTTCCCAATTTGGGTATTCATAACTTATAGGAAATTCCTGAAAACAAGATCCTGTGTAAGACAGTTTTGAATTCTCTGTAAATCCACAAAACCGTTTTAAGGGGGTGCATATTGTATTGTTGTTATTGAATTAGCGAAACAATTATGAAAACGCAACAAGGGATAAGTCCCGCTTTCCCGGGAATTACCAGGTACGTCAGCTAGTATATATATATATATATCTATATATATATATATATATATGTGTGTGTTGTGTGTGTGTGTGTTTGTGTGTGTGTGTATATGCATATGTATATATAGTATATTATTATATATACATATATATATATATATATATATATATATATATATATATATCATAGGAAGACCCTTCCCATCGGAAGTGTAGCAGTGATGCCCTTCCTGACATCCGTCTTTTTTTCCTCATGCGCAAACCGAGATTTCTCAAGGAGCTGCACAATGCTTCTCCACATGCTTCGATCAATAGCTATGCCCTCTCATGTGTCAGGAGAGAAGCAAGCATCTCTTAAGGAACCCTTCAGCAGTCTTATACCTCTTTTTGGGTTTCTGTATATATATGTATATATAGGTATATATATATATATATATATATATATATGCATCTATTTACCATATCTAATCTATCTATATCTATCTATCTATCATCTATCTATCTATCTATCTATCTATCTATTATCTATCTATCTATCTATCTATTTTCTATCTATCTATCTATCTATCTATCTATTTGTCTATCTATCTATATACATTCATGTATGATTATGAATAAATGTAGATCTGTCGCTGTATCCCTACCTAAATATATATGAATATGTATCAGCAGACAAACACTTATGCGGTTTAATATAGAATAGAGAAAGCAAATCCTATTCACGCACACATATTTCTGAACAACATCTTAATTTTATTCAATACTATATACCCACGCCTTTATACACGTACGTGTTTATATATAATTAGAACAGCTGTCATTGAAATATTATGTATGCCTACGCAAACACCCTCTTCCACAATCACCTCTGCTCGAGCACACACACACACAAATATTTTTTTCAGATATATATTATATAGTTATATATTTTATACATACATACGAACACATACACACACAAACACACACATTCATACTACAACATATATAACTATATATATATATATATATATATATATATATATATATAATATATATATATATATACGCATAGAATCATTACAAGCACGCACACACAACACACACATATATATATGTGTAGTTGTGTAATGTATCAAATACTTAGTTTCAAAATACATCTTTATGTCCAGTTTAATCAGCTTTTTTTTGTGAAGTTTTCTAAATCAATCTATCTGTTTCGTATTACAATAGTTTGAGATAACAAAAATAATGTTCATAAATAACGTAATGTTTGTAAGTCGTCTGGTAGAGACAGAAAACTAATTAAACAGGACTCTTATCAAAATATTTATACAGTTTTGCTTAATAATATTCATTCATTATACACTCCCTATTAACAAGTGGAAGATTCGCTGAAAAAATATAATTGTAACTTGGTAAAAAGAAATGAGTGATCTTTATAAATAGAAGATCTTACAGCTGTTTCCAGGATATTTATTATATCCTTTCATCGAGGACAGTGTGAGAAAATGGTTAAGCAATAGTTAATTTAGATAAGATACGAAATAGTGAGTGAAGTGGAAGAATGAATATAGATGTGAGATATGCAGGGATATTGCATTTGTAGATCCATTATTTAGCCATAATGCTATACATATAAGATTCCAATACCTTGTAAGTAAAATCGAATAGTATCTTAAATTGGTCATTCCAAGTATAGAGTTTATACACAGCGTTATTGAATCAAAGGTTATATTTAAATAAAATTTTAAATAAAACCATTGATTCAGTAGCATTGTGTACAAACTCTATACTTGGAATGACCAATTTTATATACTATCCGTCTGTCTATCTGTCTACCTACCTATCAATCAATCTATCAATCTATTTATCTATCTATCTGTCTATCTATATATGTATGTTCGTATGTGTTTATATATATATATATACATATATATATATATATATATATATATATATATATATATATATATATTGATATATTGATATTATATGTATGTATGTATTTATGTATGTATATATACATGTATTTGCAGGTATGCATGTATGTATAAAATATGTGTAAATTATTTGTGCAACACGGGTGATTGAGACCCGTTTACGTTCTACACTCTTCCTCTGTTTCAATAATTAGATGGACTTAAAAGGACACGAATCACTGGTCTTCCGGCAAATTGACGCCAGATATTACTAATTTGGTTAACTAGCGTATATGTTGTTGCTGTTGTTGTTGGTATCATTATTAGCATCATTATTTTTATTTTCATTTTTACTTTTGTTTTTATTTTCCTTTCTGTAGTATAATAAACGCTGGTCAAATTTAATTCTTCATATCTTTGATCAGAGTTTTCCGCTCGTATACATCATGTCATATTTCCATTATCTGTCCTTACAGTATCCAGTACGTCCATTATTTTCTCAAATGATAATGTGTTATTTGAAGGGATTTAGCAGTCATTTCTAGCGGCTACATAGTAGTCCTCTTGACGCTATCAGCTGTAGCTGATCGTTTTGTTGTCATGTAAAGTTAAGATAATCATTTTATTATATTCGCTTGATCGTACGATAGCATATTCTGGTGTGTATCTGTCTCAAACTGAGATATATTAAAACACTTTTGCATTATCTTTTGTTAAATGTCCCCGTCTACAACACACTGCGCTGTGAAAATCGAACCCACAATATTGTGCCGATTAAATAATTCAGGTCCCGCCCAACAAGCTAACCACTAAGTGATGGGACTTCAAAAGCATACATTTATAAAAGGACATGCGTGTATATGTAAGACTGATAGATAGGTATGTGGATGGGGAGAGAGAGAGGGAGGAAGAGACTGAGACACAGAGACAGAGAGACAGTCAGACAGATAGATAGGTAGAAAGATAGATAGATATATAGATAGATAATTTTAGACAGAAAGATAGACTGATAGATTGCGAGAGAGAGAGAGAGAGAGAGAGAGAGAGAGCAGAGACAGCTAGATTGATAGAGAGATAGATAATTTTAGACAGACAGATACAAACAAACACAGACAGACAGACAGATAGACACAGACAGACAGTCATACACAGATAGACAGACTTACAGACAGACAGATAGATAGAGTGAGAGAGAGACAGATAGATACATAGATAGATATATAAATAAAGAGAGAGAGAAGAGGGAGAGAAAGAGAAAAGAGAAAGAGAGACAAACACACAGGGAGATAGAGATAGATAAGCATTCCGCAGTGAAGGGTAATGACCAATTACAAAGTAGAAACATCTTGTTAATTTACTGCGGACGCCATTTTCGCCGTTCAATGTTTCTGTCGTTTCGATGTAAGAAAGTCTGTTAATCACTTTAATAGATTCAACTTTAAACAACTCTCTTCATGTCAAAATGAACAAAGGATTTTATGTTGAAAGTCGCGGAGTCAAAGCGACGATGTTTTATTTGAGGAATTTCTGGTTTAGTGAGGTGCACCTAATAAAGCAATGAAACTCTAAAGTTAATATTGTTCTATATGTGAGTGATATGTCACTGTTAATAACTAACTCTAAGGCTGATGCCACTTTAGAAGGTTGAAAATATTCACTAAGACGAATAATTCACTGTAAAGTTTAATGCACTATAAAGTTTAAGAGTAGCGTTTTAATTCGACATGG
This sequence comes from Octopus sinensis, assembly GCF_006345805.1. Taxonomy (NCBI): domain Eukaryota; kingdom Metazoa; phylum Mollusca; class Cephalopoda; order Octopoda; family Octopodidae; genus Octopus; species Octopus sinensis. The sequence goes on from NC_043008.1 coordinate 41,964,595, forward strand.
TACGCTTTATTAAGCGATGTGAAAGTAATAGAGTACTGTAAGTATTGATTTTAAATTTTGGCAGGAGGCCATCAAAGTGGGAGGAAGAAATAAATTGCTTACATCATCCACAATAATCAAATGGTACTTACTTTATCAACCCCCGAAATGCAAAGTCGACCTCACCTCTTCGGAATTTGAACTTAGACCGTGAAGACGAACGATGTGTTGCTAAGCAAGTTGCCAGCCGTGCAAACGATTGTGCTCTCTCGCCGCCTTCAAGTAATTAATTATTCAAACTGTCAACCCTCAACGTTTACAGAAATAACACTAATCTATTTATTCTGAACAAGTAGGCGCAGGATTGGCTGTGTGGTAAGTAGCTTGTTTACCAACCACATGGTTCCGGGTTCAGTCCCACTGCGTGGCACCTTGGGCAAGTGTATTCTACTATAGTCTCGGGCCGACCAAAGTCTTGTGAGTGGATTTGGTAGACGGAAACTGAAAGAAGCCCGTCGTATATGTATATATATATATATATATATATATATATGCATGTGTGTGTGTGTATCTGTGTTTGTCCCCCTAGCATTGCTTGACAACCGATGCTGGTGTGTTTATGTCCCCGTTACTTAGCGGTTCGGCAAAAGAGACCGATAGAATAAGTACTGGGCTTACAAAAGAATAAGTCCCGGTGTCGAGTTGCTCGATTAAAGGCGGTGCTCCAGCATGGCCGCAGTCAGATGACTGAAACAAGTAAAAGAGTAAAAGAGTAAGTAATGAACGATTTATTTCTCTTCCACGACGAATTCTGCCCAAATAGTCACATTTCACTTCTTCACAGTAAAATACCTGATTCCATTTTGTGAATTTCTTGTATTTACCATTTGACGCTCCATCTCAGCATTTGCTTATCTCAATTCGCCTTAGAAATAACAAACTTCTAGATATTTACTCTTATCTGGATGTGTAATGGATATTCAATAAGGATACGGCACCTGGTAAAGATCGAAAATGAAACTCATTCGAATGTAGTATCGATATAACTATCAAAATCTTTTATATTTCAATTTAAGATCGATATTTAAAGAATATATTTTTATTAACAACTTATGCCAGTTACTTAGAGTGTAATTTTTTATAAAATTACTCACTTTATACCTGTTAAGTGAGAACATAATTGCATTATTATTAAACTAGTGTGTCTAAGAATCGTTAGCACGCCGGACAAAATGCTTAGCGATATTTCATCTCTGTCTTCATGTTCTAAGTTTATATGCCGCAGGGGTTGACTTGACATTTCGTCCATTTGGGGTCGATAAATTAAGTACCAGTTACACGCTGGGATCGATGTAATCAATTCATCCCCTACCCCAAAATTTCAGTCTTGTGCCTATAATAGAAATGATTATTATATCGTAGATACATCCTATCTCGCCACTATTTCTTTTTTAAGTTACTAAAAGTGCCACGGGTTTGGAAATCTAGGAATTTTCTTGGTGAACTTAAACATATTTGAAAGTTTGAAAATTGCAATGACAGCATTGACCATAGATCGGAGAGCATTTATTAAGCTTTTACAAATTCAAACAATTTCAGTTGTAGACAAGAAATAAATCAATACGAATGCATTTTATAAACCACTTTAGGACCTAAAGTAAAGAGCAACGCATGAAGTAGCCAACTGCACTGTGTTACATCTATTTGAAAACCAGTGTTTCACTAAATGTCAATATGTCAATTAGCTTTTAACCACGTTTATACATAATTTTGAATGTTACTTCCAAATTTTATTTGCCAAACATAATTCCCATATCTAGTTAATGTAGATGCATGTAATACATACATACGTACATATATATATATATAATATATATATATATATATATATATATATATATATATATATATATATATATATACATATATATATGTTTGTATGTATGTATATATATATAATGTAATCTTGAAGCATTCTTGAAGGTGGCGATATAAGAAGTGTTAAGTTCCCCAGGTGCAAAAATCAGTAAATTTGTTTCGGAAATTCCATTCTTTAAAGGGGCTGTTTCAATCTACTTTAATTGAAAATGGTTTCTCATTCACTTCATCCAAACTTTCTCTCTTCCATCTTTCGTTATCTTCTCTTCTCTTTGAAACAAGAGACACTGTCCACATGCTGTTGGCGAATGGAACGTAATTACAAACACAAAACCCAGAGCTTACATAAAAGACCCCAAGTTGTGAACGTTAACATCCCAACAACGAAACAACAGAAATATTATTACAATTACTGGGAACCTGGCGATTACGTTCCTATACGATGACAACTGCCACATAACGACACAAATCAAATCTCATAAAGCATGCAGTTCAAACAAAAGAATAGAGGAAGCCATTAGTGACCGCTTCATCGACCACGTGATTGCATAAATTTCATACTCACACAATCGAGGTTATTGCTTCTCATATCATAGGTCATAACTTTCAGTACGTCAAATTTTAGAGTGAATAGAGAGGTCAACATCCCACTGGACATTGTAGTTAGCATCGCAAATAACACTGCAGTTAATATGATGGCCATGATTAAGATGGCGAGCTGGCTAAACCGTTAGCATGTCGGACAAAATGATTAACGGTATTTCATCCGTCTTTATGTTCTGAGCGCAAATTCCTCCGAGATCGACTTTACCTTTCATATTTTCGGGGTCGACAAAATTATGTGACAGTTGAATATTGGGGTCAATTTAATTCACTTGTCCCCATTCCCTGAAATTGCAGGCCTTGTGCCAAAATATGAAACCGATATTATGGAGACGTTTGCAATTATCATCACAGTCAACGGTGTACTCAATACATTGCAGTTAACATCATATGCAACAAAATAGCTAAACAACCCAATCTTGTAGTTAGAAGTGTTCTTCCTTTCATTTATATCTGATACCATTCGAGGTAGTTTCTACGTTTTTGCTACATCTTCAAAAAAATAACAGGTAAAGGTCTCGCCAGTCTCTTTAGTAACGGAACACACAGAAAAATAGAGTCCCATAACATAAAACAAGATGGTCACAATTTGAACTCCGTTGCTCGTTTATCGATCTTGATCGAAATTAACCTGGAGATAAGCAACAATATAAAATGGTGACCTGAAGTTATATATTTTAGCTATTATTGGTTAAACGACCAGACATTGGTAGTTATGATTGGCTCGGACATATTTTGAGAAGAATATGGACTCAACTAGCTGACACTTTAAAATTCTGATCAACAAACCACTCAAACCGCAGTAATTGAACTACCTTGATTCCTAACACACGAGCAAGGTAACATATTTTGTGGGAGGTGTATCATCGATTGAAAGTATGTCATTAAAACAATTGATTTCAATTGAATCGAACGCATTAAGATGAAAGGAAAAGTTGACCTTGTGTGGGCCTTTGTACATGGAACGTTAAGAAGTGGAACTGAACACCGCAATGTAGTTTGTTTG
>NC_043008.1:41978060-41988060 GCF_006345805.1 Octopus sinensis
TCATTATTTTTGTAAGAGATGTTTTGTGAAAGCCCCTGTTTTTGTGGCTATTGTCTTTGTTAACTATACTTGTTCTAATGAGCGTTCTTAATGCTGTTATTCTCACTTCTGCTGCTGCTGGCTCTCTGATGCTCGTACGTGGCTAAATCATCATTCAATATCGACTATCATCAATCAACGTCAATCAAAATGCAACGCCTGAAATAACTATCAACCACTATCAACCATCATTGATTACTGCCAGTGACGAGCAATCACCTCCAGCAACCATCGTAAATCATTAACCACTAATAACAATCGTGAATCAGCATTAATCTCTAGTAACACTTTTCAGTCAATATTAATCACCATTAAGAAACAACAACCAAAATCAAACACAAGCAGTCCTTTTCAGTCCCGAATAGTCAGCATTAACCACCGTTTGTCATCATAAAACTAACTTCATTAATTATGAATCACCATCAGCCAATATCAAACACTAACATCAACCAATACCAACAACTATCATCAACATCGATCTCCATCTATCACCATTAACCACGGCCAATATCTTTGACAAGAATAATGACTTGTCATCTCGACTGAACAAATACTTTTAAGAAATATGGATTCCAAAACATGGATTTTAGTAATGGTTTTTAGGAAGTCGTTGATGCTTTTAGGATAATGGCCATCCAGTTTGGTTCCATTTAAGGTATCAGTGTGCTGTGTTCCTTCACTTTCCTTTGGAAATGTTGCTACATTATTAATATTATTATTATTATTATTATTATTATTATTATTATTATTATTATTATTATCGTCATTGACATCACCATCATCATTATCATCATCGACATCATCTTCGTCATCATCATCATCATCTTGTCATTGATGCTTGTTTGTGTAATATAAACGGGATTTTAAAGAATAATGGTGTGATAGGATGGAAAATAGTAAGAACCGAAAAAGAAAAAGAAAACACAATAGAATTTCTTTTTTTGTCTTGATTCTTGTATATGTTTATTTCTGCTTAGCTTTAACAAAATGCAACTTGTGTCTCTACAGGATACTAAATATTTATACAACCGCATACAGAGACATACGCATACATATATCGCATGTGTTATATAATTGCGTGTTTACGTATGCGTGCGTGAGGATGCCCGTGCGGTATATGTGTGTGCGTGTGTCCGTTCGTGTGTGTTAGTATGTTTGAGTGTTTAGGATTCTGCAAAAATATTCATATCTCTTGTGAAACGTTCATACATTCACGCTTTTATAAAGATACACAGAGATATAGTACAGATATGCATGTGCTTATATATCCATGTATGTATACGTATATACATACACACACACATACATTCATATATATATATATAATATATATATATATATATATATACAGATACATATATAGATATATACATATAATATATATATACATATACATACATACATATATATATATATATACAGATACATATATATATATATATAATATATATATACATATACATACATACATATATATATATATATATTATATATATATATATATATATATATTATATAATATATATATATATATATATATATATATATATGATGTATGTATGTATGTAAGTATGCATGTATCTTACCGGTTAATATGCCTAAGTGACTATGCGTTATATCCATAAATATGCCGAATAACCCAGCAAGAAGGAATGCTATCTAATATAATTCTTCGAATATAATATCAGGAAACATCGATTTTGACGACTAATGCTTCATTTCTGTGTTTATATCTTTATCTTGGAAGGAAATGGCATCAGCATTATGGAGACTTTTATGCGGTTCTTAATTCGGTTTTGTCTTCGGTTGCATTCTTGTTTCTATTAAAAATAAGACATGATACTTTCTTTTGTGCATTGTTAACGTCTCATGTCAGAGTTTGTTGACAATTGTTGTTGAAATAGATAGATAGATAGAGAGAGAGAGAGAGATGGATGTATATATATATATAGAGAGAGAGAGAGATGGGTGGATAGATAGAGAGAGAGAGATGGATTGATATATATATATATGTATATATATATATATATATATATATGAGAGAGAGAGAAATGGATGGATAGATAGATAGATAGATAGATAGATAGATAGATAGATAGATAGATAAATAGATAAATAGATAGAAAGGTAGGTAGGTAGGTAGGTAGGTAGGTAGATAGGTAGATAGGTAGATATATATATATATATATATAAGCTTGTTATAATACTGAGTTTCAACACTTCATATTAAATTTATGTTACAGAAAACTTCTGTGCATGTAATATAACACATCAAAATATATTTAATACGATACAGAAACGACCTCAGGGCTGTAGAGTTAGCAGACCCGATAGAGTTCTCTATTATAATATATTATCGTATTCAAATTTGTCACTCTGTATTTTGAGCTTGTGTTTCATAACCAATGAGATGACATTCCATAGGAATTCTTACAACCATAATTGGCATTGTTCCTGTTTTGAAAATGAAAACCAAAAAACATATTGATTTAGCCAGTTATTGAAGCAAGGTACAGACTACGTGACAAGACTATCATACCTGTGTATTATAGTGAACCTTAAATAAATGCAATTTAGAGAATATTTACAGAACGGTAACTAAGATAGAAAAGTAATTACCAAAAATAGCTTTTTAGACAATAATTAGTTATGGTTCCGTTACTATACCGTTATACATTTCGAAGCAAAATGGGCATTTATGTTCTCGCTAGATTTCTTACAAGTATTAGCCGAATATTCCTAAAACTTCACCTTCATATTATAAATGCTATCTGGCTTATCACGTTGAGACACAATCCAGCCTCACTTCCGCGGGCATGTGTAGTCCTTTCTCAATTCCATTGTGATGATAATTGCTTCTCAACACATACAACACGGACACACACACATATATATGTTTGTGTGTGCTTGTGCGTTTAACAAGTGTTATTTTTTAACATAGGAAAGGAAATATTTCTCTTATAGACCTATGTAACTGATGAAAGTAAAAAAATACGAATATATATTTCTTCACACAACAAATGTTTTTGCGTAACAGTTTTTACTATAAACATGTTAGCGTTTGTTTTCACAAGGTGAGTTTTACACGCGTAGAAAAAGAGACATAATTTGATATTATTGAAAACTTTTCGTACAGGTTTTCAATATGAATGGTTTGCGTATAAAAAAAAGTTTTGCTGAATTATTTTACATACAATTGTAGGCAAAAGAAGTCTGCCGTAGAAGAAAGCTTAGAATTTACTGACGAGTTTTCGCTGTTGTTCTGCTTATAATATATTCCTTCAGTTCTCACATACATTTTTAGACAATATAGATGCACCCCCCTCCACACACACATACACACACATATATTCATGCTTTTTGGTAGATTAACAAAAGAGTAGACTTAAAAGCTTCGGGTGCGAGATAGTGGGAATTCTCAAAACACGCCTTGCAAGGCATGCATGTGAAAAAGGCTTATGCGCTCAGTAAAACGTTTAATAAACGTTTCGACTACAACGGACACTACCCGCTTAAGTGAATATTAGTGCCGTTTCTCATAGCTTTATTAGAGCTATTAAAGTATTATCTAATAAATCTATGAAAGACCATACTGGCTATTAATGCTGAGTGTAGTGATTCTTGCTGGATGCATACAAACGTCATATTTTCCTTATATTTACTCAATTACTCATTTTGTCATCTAAGTTAAGGAACTCTAAGGCAACCCAACTTATTATCCCAGGAACTTCTATCTGGAGGTTCCTCGTATTTGATCCTACTTAATTGTAAAGTAAATTGAAATGGCAATAAATCTGACGCCCATAGCGTGAATTATTTTACTAAAACACCTAACAAATATTCTTAAATACTTCTGAACACACAAAAGATCAACTGACAATATATCATTCCACCGTATTTCTTTGCCAAACTACAATCAGCTTTATATATACAGGATTTGTTTCTCTCAGCGAAACAGAGATACCACGTGTTTTGGACATGTTTATTTACTCGATGAATCATCACATACATTGTTGTGAATATGATTGCTGATGATGTTCTTGTTTAACACAAGCTAAGCTCAGGCCATGTTCAACTAACACTCATAAGATATTCTCGCAGCGAGCATACAATCTATAGCTATACGCACATGCCAATATCTACTTACGCGTTTCTAAAGACAAAATTTCTAAAGACAGAGTTTCATTCGAAGAAGATCTGTCTTTTCATCACAGTCCTTATACATAGTGGTGCCCCCCAGTCACTTGCCATCATTTAACTAACATATACGAACCGTGTCCATTAAATTCAGTGATCTGCACTTCTTCCGATATTTCTCTGAGCTATAAACGTGGTGAGAAATACTAGATGTATCTTACGAAATATGAGGGAGATAATACAAAGTGGAAACAGGTATACTCTACGTATTTTCTAAGCGTCTTTCAATGTCACATTCTTTTGTTAGACAAAAGTAATAGTTTCTGTTCCGTAGAGAAACTAAATTCCATATCATGAAGACGCAAATGTGTTGAAGGATAGTGCCTTTTTATTGTTGCTGTCTTCGCTTTTTAGTTTTTGCAATTTCATTATTCCTGAAATATAAATATACATACATATTTATATGTATATATATATATATATATATATATATATATATATATATATATAATATATATATATTTTTATATATATCTTTATATATATAGAGAGAGGGGGAGAGAGAGAGAGGAAGAAAGGGAGTGAGAGAAAAAGGAGATATATATAAATATATCTGAGTGCACGCATGTGTTTTTATGTGTGTGTGTGTTCATAAGTACTTATGCATGTATATTAATAGAGAGAAAGATACAGACATAGATAGATAGATAGATAGATAGATAGATAGATAGATAGATAGATAGATAGATAGAAAGGGATTTAAAATACATGACTGTTTCTATATATGTTTGTGTGTGCATGTATGTATGTATGTATGTATGTATGTACGTATGTATGTATGTATGCATGTAGGTATGAATAGGCACGTGGTTCCCATTACATGTTGTCAATTTGCCATTTACAATATTCTTATGTTAAAGACAGGTGAACCCAGTGGATATTCTCCATGAATAATGCCGATGTCAACATTTTCCAATATTCTAGAATTCCACAATTCGTTGGGGAAACTTTGACAGTTTTGCAACAAGTCCAAAATGATTAATTATTATATAATCTTCTTGTATTTCTTCTCACGTCTCTTTCATGGTGATCAATTCCATGCCTTCCCTCAGCCATTTTTTCTAACTTTTTAGATTCGTTTTTAAACTTCTTTATCACATTCAAGTGTGTAGCTAGCAATATATTGTGCTGAGAAGTTTGTTTGATCTGCTGAATGTCCATACTTCTTCTCCAATGCAACTTGAGAATCCACGCTGTCGATTTTCCATTCATATTTCTGTAGGTCGGAGCCATTTTGTTTTCTTATGGCAGACAGTGTATAAAATATCTTTCTGCTTGCACAGTATTCCTTTTATCATTGTTAGTTCTAACCTCAAGGTGGTCTTTCTTTACAATAGTTTACTCGACGGTAGATAAAAATATACTGTATGCCATTGGATGAGAGTCGTTACTTCTGGTGAGGATCACGGGATTTACTCGGAGTATGCTTTTCAAGAAAGGAAACTGGAAGATGACACATTTCATGCCTCGGAAACGACAGAGTAATCTGGGACCATTTCTGTGTGGGTCTACCCCTAATTAACTTAAGAGGACTGCTACGCTACTGGGGATTCTATTTATTGATAGTTTTCTTTTTCGTTATAGATTTAATTTCTAATCCTTTGTAGTTTTTCCCCCTTGATGGATGTAATGTACACGTTTTGTGTTGTCGCTCGTCTTTTTATAGCAGGTGGCGCCAAGTTAGAATTTTCTTCGGGTCAAGTAGCCCATCCCGCACAAAAGGTTCCTGTGTAAGGGTCGTTTAATGATGTTGAACGAAACACTCATGTTTCAAGAGGTGAATTATCCAAACCCCAAAGAATTCCTCTCAAGACATGGCTAAGATGCTCTCCCACTACTTCTGCTCGTGATCAGAGATGCAGATATCGTCAGCCACTGAGGGACATCCTCAACTGATAAAAGTCAAACAACTGACAAGCAAATCTGTAGTATTGAGAAGAATATTTGGTGTAGCCCATCATTTATGCCAAGACAAATCAATGTACATGATAACACTTATAATCAGTTAAGATCGAAAGCCATGAGAGCTATTGCCTGTATTTTCATTAAGGCGGTGAACTAGAAAAATTGTTAGCACGCCAGGAAAAATGTTTACCGGCATTTCGTCCATCTTTACGTTCTGAGTTGAGATCCCACTGGAGTCGATTTAATGAGACCATTTGAGTTCTGGGGGTCAACGTAATCGATTAGCCCCTTCCCCTAAAATTTCAGGCCTTGTGCCTAAAAAAAAAAAGGGATTATTATCGTTGTTGTTTTTGGCTGTTATTCAAATGTCGTTTAGCTGAAGCAATACACTGACCGGCTAAATTATCTAAATTTTATTCGATATTGTTTGTGTTTGATCTCCGTTATGAATGTTTTGAAAGTGGACCAATCAGAAAAATAGCAGTGATTAAGTTACGTTGCTCTAGATATTCTAAGTCATTGACATCAAAGTCACTTTTATTTGATTTTATTTAGTTCCCACTCAGAATTATGGAAATAAATACTTATAACATTCACCATTAAATTACAACGTCTCTATAGTAAATTAGCGTTTAGACAAAACAAGCAAACTCGTAATTATTGAAACTACTTAACTATACAGATACTGCTTTCAGGCATTGATTACTAGGCAGCTATTTTGATTTCATAGTTTTGTTCTTGTTTTTAGACACACGATAGAGCCCTCGAGAAGCGTGTGAATACAGCAATAATATTTCTTCTCAAGTAGCTTTTGGCTACGTGCAGCATAAATCAGTGTAGATCTGTAGCTTGCTTTACCGTTACTTTTGTTTAAAATATCTTGCCGTACTTGTGGTTGTTGCGTAAGAGCTTTTGTATGAATGTGAAAGAATTTCTGTAGATGTTTCTACTGACTGAAAAGGCTTCAATCAAAGAATCTTGTGCTTAATTTATTTGCAGGGAAATTAGGCTACTTGCGGTGTTCGTTGTATATCGGATTATAAAACGTGAAGTTCTTTCAAACCAGCGCGTTAATGTAAAGCTGCGATGACCTGCAGAAGCAAGTATCATTCTGAGTGTAGGCTAAACAAGCGCGTGAAGCTACTTTAAATATACATACATACATACATACATACATGCATACATACATATAAACATACATACATACATAGGTATATGTGTGTGTTTGAATATGTATATATATGTATGTATATGTATAAATCAATAGTATATATTTATATACAAATACGCATATACATATATCTGTATATATCACTATATATATATTATCCATACACATGCATAATATACATATATGTGTGTCTGTTAATATATATATATATTATATAATCTATATATATATATATATATATATATTTATTATATAGAAGGAGCTTCTACAGGACTAGTACTGTTTCATTCAAGAGAAATCTTCAGGAAGCTATTTAACAAGAATTGTATTAGCATTTATACATTTAGGCAGGTTAGTCAAGGAGTGGTGGTGGGGGACTTTTGGGGGTAGGCATAGCGCAAAATATCATACTTGGGGGAGTGGTCAAGGAGTCAGTGGTAGTTAGGTGGTGAAAGAATAGATAAATAAAAAGATAAAAAATAAAAAATAAAAAATAAAAAAATAAAAATAAAAAATAAAAAATAAAAAAAAAAAATAAAAAAATAAAAAATAAAAAAATAAAAAAATAAAATGTGTGCACATACATACATAAACACATATACATACACACACACATACGTACACATGTGTGCCTATACATACCTACACGTACAACACATACAAATCATATATAATATATATATATATATATACATATATATATATATAATATATATATATACACAATCCAATACAGGCCCATTCCCTAATTTTAATTTTATTATCTTCATTTATTACTTTTGTTATCTTTGATCGCTAGAGCTAAGGATCCTGGCGATGGCAGCATGTCCAAATTGTCTGTCTACTAGAAGGCAAGTACTCGTTCCCGCACGCACACTCATTAGCACGTACATACACCCATTCGTACACTCATACAAACACGTACGCACGCGTTATATCATACATACAAACACTACATACGTTCACGTATATACACATACGTACTCGTACCTACAGATTCATGTCTACACTTTAGGAGGCTAGTCTATTATATCACCAATAAATAACATAGATAATATATATATATATACATATATATATATATATATATACACATAGACTACACACAAACACACACACATATATATACTCCTACATACAGATACATACCTATATATATATATATACATATACCCACACATACATGTACATATATATATATATATATTATATACATACATATATAATATATACATACATTATATATATAACTACATACATACATAACACCACACACCCATATATATACACACACATACATACACATATATATACATACACAAACATATATACACACATATATACTATTATATATACATAGATACACACATACATACACACACCTACATACATATACACACAAACACATACATACGTAAACATACATACATACATCCATACATCCATACTTACATGCACTTATACGCATACACACACCCCATCTATATATATATACATATATATATATATATATATATAATATATATTATATATACACACTCACACATACATATACAATATACGCCCACACATACATACATACATACACGTATACGCATACACGCACATACACATACATGCGTACCCATACACGTGCCCACACGCACATGCATCCATAGGAATCACACACACACACATATATACACGTGTGCAAGCATACATACATACTCATACACGCACACATACTTACATATACATATATGCACACACTTACACACATATATACATACACATATACATGCATACATACATATATGCATACATACACATACACGCACATTACACATATACAACATGCGTACCCATACACGTGCACGCACGCACGCGCATCATATATATACACCACGCACACAATATATATACACGTGTGCAAGCATACATACATACTCATACACGCGCACATACTTACATATAAAATATGCACACACTTCCACACATATATACATACACATATACATGCATACATACATATATGCATACATACACACACGCGCACTCATATATACATATATATATACACAAACATACACATATTACATATACATACAATTGCTAAGATGATCTGGTTCTTGACTGATGACTGAGGGCTTCGAATGTCCGTCCTGGGTTCTTGTGTCGTCTCTGTGGTGTTTCATGTTCTTGTCCATGTCTGTATTTATTTTACTGTTTACCTATATATATATATAATATATATATATATATATATATATATATATATATACACATACACACATACACACATATACATACACATACACATACATATATATACACAAATACACATACACATACATGCACACATACGCACACATACACATACACATACATACATATATATATATATATATACACATATATACACACACATACACATATACACATACATTATATACCACATACATACATATACATACACACACACATACATATATACACGGAGTACACATACCCATACATATATATATATATATATATATATGTGTATCGTGTATATATGTATGTGTGGTGTGTATGTATATGTATGTATGTTGTATATATGTATGTGTATATGTGTATGTGTGTGTATATATGTGTATAATATATATATATATATGTATGTATTGTGTATGTGTATGTGTGCGTATGTGTGCATGTATGTGTATGTGTATA
>NC_043008.1:41993060-41995560 GCF_006345805.1 Octopus sinensis
GTGCAACAATTATTGTCAACAATAAAAATGGAAGTTTGATAAGCGTAATACGCAAAACCGATACTCCCAGTTTATTACATAATGTTGTCATACAACTCTTTGTTTCACTATGATCTTAATATTAGCATAAATTTTATTATACAAACCTCTTGTTCGTTTTTATATATTTTTCTTTCTTAAATATCCACAACCACGTGTAAACAAGATCTGACACCTATATATATATATTATATATATATATATATGCATATCGTCTTGTAGTTAGGCTGTTTCTTTCACTCACGATTTAGCGTTGCTGCATTCCACCTTTCGTTGTTGGTGGGGAGTTTTGGTCTGCTCGTCAAGCTACCGGAGTGGCGTCATTTGAAGGCTAAAGCAATGCAAAAGCGCATTGTGACCGGCGTTGTGTAACAACATCTGATAACCTGGTATACACAAAAAAACGAATCAATTTATTTCTTTGCAACTTGTGTTTCTCCACTCAGATTTCCTTTTATTTCACTGTGTCCAATGTTCTCTGGAAATGCATGAATAACTCAACTCACATCTGTCTTCCCAGTATATTCTCAATGATACTTCACTTCACAAACATTTCGACTAATCTATTGTATGGTTTTCTTTTATATTCACTCTGCGGAGTCATTGATCAGTTTCACGTGAGTCTACACAAAATGTTGATGGGTTACTTTGTATGATGTCATGAAATCTATGGACAATGAACAACTTTAATCTGATATAGATAAATATAAATAATCAATAGATTTTAAATTTAGGTTTCATTTGTCTCCAGTACATTTACTGATGTATGAAAAGTGCATAGATTTCTGCATTTAGAGAGGAAAATAATGTGTATGAACATTGCTGAGAGTTACCTAGAATAACTGTTCCAGATCACATAGAAAATAAAACTAAAGTCCTTTGAGATTTTATTCTATTTCAATTGTAATGCATTTCCCTTTAAATGTGGCTGAATAAAAGTCATCAGGGAATTTATGCAGATTAAATGAACTTTTAGAAAATGTCTGATCACAAGCAACATTTTAATCGTGGTTATAGAGTCAACTTATAGACATAATCAATAGTGTCTATTGAACGCATATCCTTGTCATATAAAACAGTTTAAAATGCTTAACGTTTTTAATAATGAAGCGGGCTTTTTAAGAACTTCAGTTTCATTTCATATAAATAGCAACTGAATATGAAAGTAGTATACATTGAAAATGGAGAAAAAATTATTATTTTTACTAAAGAGAAGAAAAAAATCGAGCAAAAAAGAAGACTTTTCATCTTTTATACAGTCATACATTTGTTGATATTAAATCTTCATACCATCGATGTTGTCTGACGCAAGAGGAAGCTGGAATAGAGAAACGGTTTCAAATCCTAATTTACGCTCTTCCCTTCACATGTCACAAAGAAATCTCTTGGAAGTTGTTTGTAATCATCATATAATCTCTTCGGCATTTTTACCAAATTAATCATCTTGCTATTACACCTTAACCGAGAAAAATCAAAAGATTTATGTCCAAATCCATTGTGTATTAAACAACCAGAAAACTCACAAAGAATGAAGTGTACAACCTGTTATATCTTTGTAGTATTCTTGGTCATGTGTTTGTTCATAAAGAAATACTGTGGCCATGTGACTAGTCAGAGAGAAATATATTTTCAGCTGATATTTTAATCAAATAATTGAAGACAAAAGAAAGCACAAAAATTCCGACAGATGAAGGAAAAACAAGAAATATTTTAACAAATGCTAGCATGTTGTTTATTGGTATTTCCTTTATATTTGGTAACTGCTGCCTAGAAGTAGGAATGGTAAGATATTAAATATGATGAAGAATCACCTTAAGCTGTGGTCGTATTTCCACGAGTGCTCGATCGGCTCAAGGCAGTTCTTCGACACATTTAATATTAGTCAACATGTGTATCTATTCCCTACACTAGTAAGATGTTCCACCAGATGACCAACAAATCTTTCATCTGAACAGGTAAGACGCTAGAAAATCGTTATATTTCTACCTCTATGAATGAAAGCATCAATTTCTTTTTTCTTTTTTCTCTTTCTTTTTATTTATATTTTATTTTCTTACAAGTGTTTCACTGGCATTTTGCTCTGAATGATCAATGTATTTATGGCTGACATCGTCAACAATTCAATAAACTTGAAGACTTCTGGTGTGGAACCAGTCTCTCCTAAATCCAGCTAACCATCCTACAGAAAATGGTATCAGAAATATGAAACTAACTGGTATGGAACAGATAATATTCCACGGATCATGGAAAAAGAAAAAAAGTGGGAGACTGGAAATAAACTATAGAAGAGAACTGTTATCGTTCCAATTATTTGATTAGGGTAAAGTCATTGCAAAAACCGTAGGATTTCCAGGCAATAAATTTTTTCGGTAGACATAGCAACGAATTTTAATATAAAATTAGCCTCTGTGTAATATTTTAGATGAATATACACTCTTTGCCATGCAATTATCTGATATAT
>NC_043008.1:41998060-42000560 GCF_006345805.1 Octopus sinensis
AGAAATAGTTTTCGTAGAAAAATAGGGTTTTCCAAGGAGCATTATTTTCTAAATCTCACATTTAGAACCTTTTAGCCTTTTGTTTCATTGTGGTTTTTCTCTTGTAGAAATACTCCGTTTTCTCTCGTATCACGCTTCACTGTCTCCAATAATCCTATAATTACAGAGACCGCCCTTTCTTTTTTTTTCTCCCCCGTTTCCTTTTTCAATATTTCCTTTCTATTCGATTACACCTTCCTTGAGAAAAAAAAATCCGAATTCATTTAATGCGAATTTAATGTTTGTTTAGTAAACGACATTAACAAATGTACCAGACATGGGAACTTTACGTTGTTATTGCTGATGCTATTGTTGTAGTTCCGCTAGCTGTTCTTGGCATCCTGAGTTCCTGAGTTCCACATCAGATAGAGTCCAACAGATGAATGGTCCATCATTGTTTTTTCTTATTCATATCCTTTATACTTAATTACTTACTCTGTTCGTCCCCTATGGAGCAAAGGTCATCAGTTACTTCTCTCCACTGTCCACCTCTCTCGTCTGTATCTCTGCTTCTATCTTCTCCCACGAATTCTGTTGGTTTTCACTGGTCATCATTACTTCTTTAGCTTAGCTTTTTTGTTTTCTAGTTAGATTTGGTAACCCTGGATAAACCCGCTTTTAATTCTGAAACGAGGCTGTGCTTTATGCTTTGACATGTTCAGATACCTGAAGCTTGCGCTCCGTTAGCAACCATCTCAGTATTATTCAGACGCATAAATCAGCATAGGTCAACAACGACTGAACCGTTAAGAAAACCTTATATCGACTACTAAATTATTTAACACGTGTATATTTTAAAATGTTATAATGTCATTAGAAAAGAATTTAGCTGCTGTTACTAACAGATCGATCAATCACGTAATTATTTCTTCGTTAATTTTTTAGACTATATTATATTTTTTTTCTTTGATCGGGTTTTCTTTCAATTACTTTTAACATAATGTAGTGATAGTCATAAATCTACATTAAGAAATATTTCGTACCTTTTAGTTATCTCACGCCCATTGAAAAATTGGGTTATCTCCCCACAACCCTCGATTTATGAAAAATATCGGCGCTTTTAGTTATCTCCTCGACTACAAAAATGTTTAACACTCAATAAAACAAAAAAATCAAAAAGATTAATAAACAGGAAAACTACAATAATTAAACGTCTCATCGAAGCTAATAACATTTTCATAACAAATCATACCATGCCTATTGATGGTGCCAAAATTCAACAATCAAAATGATTTAATCCTTTTAATCCAATCTCGTGAACTCAATTTTTAATGGCACTTTTTTACTGGGGGGAGATAACCAAAAAGTACCAAATATTTATGTGATGAGGGAAAGACAACGTGAGCTGAGCTTAGATAATATCTTTATCGTTTCAGCATATGCCGGAGATAACTCCGGGCAGGTTTTGCTATTATTAGACCTCTTCCTTCTTTCCTTTCTTTCCTTCAAGAATCTCAGAATTCGCGATCAAAGGACGCAACACTTCTTGTATGATTAAAAGCCAAAGTAGCCGCACTTCCTTCTCATTAACCCATAGATTGCTTGTTTAATTATCTCTAATGATATATTTATCAATCATTACTACATGACCTTATATCTACCTTTCTGCGCGTCTGTTTGGAGCGAATTGCACCAATGCAACATGCATCTAGCTGCACTTTTTTTAACGTTCACTGATCTCAACGTGATGCATCTGCATGATTTTGCGTCAGTGAAATTCTGTTGAGATGGTGTTGATCTGCCAATGTTGTTGTTATTGTTGCTATTATTGCTGTTGTTGTTGTTGTGTTGTTGCTATTGTTCATGTTGCTGTTGTTGCTGCTGCTATTGCTTTGCTGTTGTCGACTTTGTTGTCTTTTGTTTGCAGCTTCTGCCAATGTTTGCTTGTTATTACCGCTGCTGCTGCTGCTGCTAATGTTGTTGCAACGGTTGCTATCAGTGTTGCCGTTGCTATTTCTATCGTTGTCGTCGTTGTTGTTGCTATTTTTGTTTAACTCGGGTCAGTTCTGATCGGGGCCTGCCGACAACCAAAGATGTCCCAGTCATGACCATTCTGCCTACTTCCTACCTGAAGAGGACTGGACGCAGGAGCACATTATACGACGAATACATTTCAAAAACACAGACGATAGTACGGATACCATACGAGGAAGAATTGGCTATTATTTATATAAATCAATTGACTACGTAGTGTCTCGCTCATTGCTCGTCAGTTAAGCTAGGAGATAGTGTTAGGCATTGAATTAAATAAGACTGTACCATAACCGCAATATATCAGATTATCTGCTGTCATGATAACAATGTCTCCTAAAGCCATATATGGATTAAAAAAATACATAGTACGACAGAAAAAGACATCATTGGAAGGTATTTTTTTACCAAGAATTTCGCAATAAATATAGCTCCGTCATTTCTGTCAGTCTAATCGCAATTCGAGCAAGGTTCAACAAATAATTCTAAC
>NC_043008.1:42003060-42023060 GCF_006345805.1 Octopus sinensis
TTCTACTGTAGGCACAAGGCTCGAAATGTTGGAAGAGGGGCCAGTTGATTAGATCGATCCCAGTAGGCAACTGGTACTTAATTTATCAACCCCGAAAGGATGAAGGACAAAGTCAACCTCGGCGGAATTTGAACTCAGAACTTAGCGACAGACGAAATACCGCTAAGCATTTCGACCGGCGTGCTAACGTTTCTGCCATCCCGCCGTCTTACTGCAACCATAATATTTATCCAGGCAGTATATTAATTCAAAACCTAATTAAATGAAACTAAGCATCGAAATATGTATATACGTATGTTCGAATGCCATACCAATTCTGCTTTACATCAAGCTCAATTAGGGTCTAACGTAAGAAACGCTCCATGGTCCACTACCACCACATGTCGTAAATACATTCGTATGAATGGGTTATGAATGTAGTTAGACATCACTAGTCACTGTGCAACTCGTGATATATAGCCTTAGGTGTATAATTCCAAACTGGACAATAATTGCATTGACAAATAATTGGTTGGCGAAGAATTGACATTTATAGATTCTAACAATTGCCCAATGCGTAGTTAACTGCGCGATATGCTTTGCATTCTTCAGCTCAGTGGAGATTATCTTAATTTAACCAAACTATTTTTCCAGTTTTTGATTCCCAGATGGAATAAATTCGTTTCTCTAACGTCGTTAGTTCCATTGGGAAATTCTTGAATGTGACAATTTCCAATTTTCCGTTCGCTAAACATCTTCAATTTCTTTAAAAGTATCATTCACACTCCGTGATATCGATTTTTGTGAGTGTGTGTATGTATGTATGCGTATACGTAAGTATGCATGTATATATATATATATATATTATATATATATATATATATATATATTTATATACATACATATACATATATATACATATCTCTTCTCTCTTTCTCTTCTCTCTCTCTTTCCTCTCTCTCTCTCTCTGCTATATATATATATATATATATATATATATATATATATATATATTATATATATATATATATATATATATTATATATATAGATATACTTATATATATAAATATACATTATACATATGTACATATGTATGTATGTATTTATGTTTTTAGATATTCACGTACGTTCGTATATATGTCTATGTCGATATATGCATCTCTGTTCTGTAGTCATATCTACCAATTAATTTAAACCCGTCAAAACTGAAAGAAAATTACAAAAACTAAATCACTGAATGAAACACAAAGAAATAAACCGAGGAAGAAATTAATTAAAGAAAGAGTGAGGAAGAAGAAAGGAAAGTAATGTTATTTAATGGAATCCGTCGATTTTCACACATTCCGGGAACAGACGATATCTACCTGTTAGAAATATGAAATTTCTCTTTACTGTTCCATTATAATTTCCGTTCAATTTCCTTTTTGATTTAGTTGCTCTGTGAAATTGAAACTTTTCACATATCATAACTGGGGAAATGGCTTGTGTGGTCTATAATGGCGGATTTTTCCGTTGATGAAATTCAGGAATAGAAGAGGCGGGTACGTACAATGGTGGAAAGGAGGAAGGACTGGTGGATGGGTTGATAGATGGATAGATAGACAGACAGGCAGACGGAAATATGAGCGGACGGTAGGATGGACGGTCGGACCGATAGAGAGACAGACAAATAGACAGGCAGACACACACAGACAGTCAGAGAGAGAGAGGAAGACAGACACACAGACAGATAGGCAGATAGACAGATAAATAGATAGACAGACAGACAGGCAACTAGATAGATAAATGGATTGACAGACAGACATTTAGTGATAGATAGATATATACAGATAAATAGCTGGCTAGCTAGATAGATAGATAAATGTATATATATATATATATATATAGAGAGAGAGAGAGAGAGAGAGACAGATATGTATATATATACATACATATATATATATAGAGAGAGAGATAGATAGATAGATAGGATGACAGACAGATAGATAAATAGGCTGACAGACAAATAGATTGGCAGCTAGCCAGCCAGCCAGACACAGACAGACAAAGAGACAGTTAGATAGGTAGGTAGATAGATAGATCGACCGATCGATCGATATATATATATATTATATATATATAATATATATATATATAGATAGATAGATAGATAATAGATAGATAGTTAGATAGATAGATAGATAGATAGATAGATAGATACGATAGAGATAGATAGATAGGTAAATTGAATGGCAACTCAGTAGAAGGAGGGTATCTGTAAGACATGCATAAATCTACAGGCGAACAATTTCAAACACGACGAAACCTTTGCTTGACCGATAATGTTGTTAGACAAAGCAGTTAAATTACCCACAAATCATACTTTAATAACTTAAGGGAAAATGGACACTCTGAATAATGTTGTCCGTAGTAAACAATGCTTCAGAAAAGGCTGGTTGCTTCCGGGTTAAACGTCGTTACCTGTTTGTAACTAGTTTCTGTGCGTGGCTGTATGTATATGTGAATAGATTTGAACTCCCTCATCTATAGCTGAACTGGGGTTAAGCAACAACACCATTCAACACCATTTCTATGAAGTTGAATGTAGATGAGAATATTACACAATACACCGTATAAGTATATTTCTATTGCATCAACATTCCGCGAGGGGTCAGCACGTGTTCGTATGCAACTCTGAATGTAACTTTTTCAGATTATTCTGTCATTACTTTATCTGATGTAAATCCACTTGTATTTTGCTTTATGTGCCTAAGTCTATCTTGTCTTTGGAATATGCAGCAGGATGCTGACTTGGATGCAGTGGACATTTAGAAACGTTTGACAACTGAAAACAGAACGATAATCTTCACTTCAGGTTGCCTCCCTGCAGGGAATATGCAGCAAAATGCTAGTTGAAGTATACTAGACATAAGAAATGTAAGGTGATAGAGTACAAGAGGAAAATTCTCACTCACGAACAAGGAATTTATTCTATAACACAGAAAAGTAAAGCGTCTAATGTTAATTATAAGTAGGAAGATTTTACTAAAAGAAAGTAATTATTAAAATTTGCGCAGTCTTGAAAATTCTTAAAAGTAAATTTTTATCAAAGTGTGGTTTTGAACGTTCAACTACATGATTCAATCGGAAAACTAATTTTAATTCACTGCGAGATACCGTTTGTGTGTGTGTGTGTGTGTGTGTGTGTGTGTGTGTGTGTGAGAGAGAGAGAGAGAGAGAGAGAGAGAGAGAAAGAGAGAGAGAGTGTGTGTGTGTGTGTTAGCGCTTGTGTATGAAACAGCATTTTTAACGCATTACACTCTTTTCTCTTTCCCTCCCTCCCTCCCTCCCTCCCTCCTTCTCTCTCTCTCTCTGTGTCTCACATACACTTCATGACGATGACACAATCTCTAAATACGTATATTCTCTTCATACTCTTAGAATTGTAAATTTTTCCGAAATATTTCCATCTCTACTTTCTACAAACATATCTGCAAAATCATTTCACCAAATTATAAGAATAATGCATTGACATCCAAGTGATAATGATGCCAAGATCCTTTCATACTTGTTAGTATTTAACCCTCTCCCCCCCCCCCAGAAAACCGGAGCAGAAAAGGGATTTTAATTAATTTGCGCAAGTGGGGAGGCGAGAAGGCAGAAGCATTATCACGCCGGACTAAATGCTTAGAAGTGTTTCGTCCGTCTTTGTGCATTCTTACTTCAAATTCCATGACGTCAACTTTGCCTTTCATCTTTTCATCATTTCGGCGTCGATAAAATAAGTACCAGTTGTGCACTGGGGTCCGATCTATTCCACTTACCCCCTTCTCCCGAAATTGGTGACCTTGTTTCATTATCTGAAGCCAATTTACTTACACAAATGTATCAGATACACAAACTTAGGCCACTTTTTTGGGACCTAGGGCAGCAACCAAAACTTACACATATTAAATTTTGCTTCAGACAAGAAAGGAAATATGCAATGTAGTTCCTAAAAGAAACCCCATAAATTTTTTAATTAGGGATAAATTTTACAACATAAACAGAGGAGGTTCATGTTGTTGTTGTTGTCGTTGTTTCTATCTTGATGAAATGCCTTCCAGTCCTGACCATCTAGCCTTTTTGTATATTTACGATTATTATCACCATGTGGTTTTCCCTATTTGTGACAAGTTAGCACGCCGGAAAAAATGGTTAACAGCATTTCGTTCATATTTACTCTTAGAGCTCAAGTTCTGCCGAGATCGACCCCGCCTTTCATCCTTTCGGGGTCGGTAAAATAAGTCGCAGTTGAGCTGGGATGGCGGGGTCAAAAATAATCGACTTATTACCTGCTCTAAACTTGCTGAGTTTGTACCAACTTGAAAACCAATATTACTGACAGCAGCATGAGAATCGAAAAACGTCTGACTGCTATTTCTAATAGCTGCAGGGCTGAGGTCGCGGCACCCCGTTGTCTCTAAGACGCGAGAAAGTATGTCTTGCTTAACAATGTATCATTATGCTTGCTTTTCGTTTTCGTTTTTCTTTTGTTTAACTATGAATGACTAAAATAAAAACAAAACAGAAATGGTTGCAGTTTTACAAACGATCATCATGATTCTCGTCTCGTCGAAAACATGAAGATCGAATAATATTTATAAAATTATCAAAAGCATAAAAAAGAATCGAAATCGTCGAAGGAAGAATGCAAATACGCGAACATTGTTTTCTCTGAGAATGTCTTTTATCCGTTTTTTTTTCTTCTTTTCATGCTATATTTTGTATGAGCATGAATTGTATACGTGACTTACATATTACACACACACACACACACAGGCATACACACGCATACACACACACACACATATGTATATATAGAAATATATATATATATATATATATGTATTTATGTATGTGTGTGTATGTATGTGTGTATGTATGAATGTACATATGTAGAGAGTGAAAGAGAATGAGGTGTACATATACAGGTAGATACAAAGATAGATGAATTGATAGATAGATAGGCGTATATATATATATATATATATATATTATATAATAATAAATATTAGGGAATATATCCAAATTTACAGGGAAAAAAAATCAGATTTAGGATTAAATCCAATTTTATAGTAAAATATTATAAAATATTATTTGAGACAAAACCACTATTTTGCAAAACAAACAAGGAAAGACTTAATCAATACATAAAATTTAATAAATAGTCAAAAAACCGCCACTACAATACAATCGTTCTTCTTGTCTTGATCGACAATCTTCAGGTGGACTTCCAATCTAAAAAATCAAAATTTTAAAATATAAAAATAATACTTTTAAATAATTAAAGTATAAATGAAAAAATATAAGTATATAATCCATATATAACCTATATATAATCCATATCGAAAATATAGACTAATTACCACGAATTCCCTAAAAAAAACCATAATAAAACAAAACTCTTAAAACATAAACGATAAAATCTCCCTTTGCTAAACTCTATAACAAACCTATAAAGTAAACCCCCTCCTAAACATTCACACACAAATACACACACGTAAACCACAGACTCACAACTTATACACATACCTATACTAACTTATAACCTCAATATACACCAAAACCCACTCCCTCCCCACACAGACAAATTAACACATACATCCCAAAACCTAAATAACAAACCCATATACACATTCACACACAAACACACACTCACACGCAAAACACTCACACACAAAAAATACATATACTCCCTCACATATACGCCTATACATACTCACTAAACTCGACATATACACAATACTTACACACCCACAAAAAACATTATATACATTTATGAGCTTTAACTCACCTTATCATCTCTAACAAACAACTTGCAGTAACCCAATCCCATTCTCTATGCCTACCTCACTACTACACTATTCCATTCACATTCCAAGCAACGCTAGTCCACCACCCGGTTATTCACGTGGCAAAACGAACACCACTCAAAAATTATGAATGAAACAATGTAAAAAAATAACCAACACCTAAAATAGACAAAAACCCACGAATTACCTAAAAAAAACCATGATAAACCAAACTCATAAAAGCATATAACGATAAAATCTCCCTTGCTAAACCCTATAACAAACTTATATAGCAATCCCCCTAACCATAAACATTCACACACAAAAACCCACACGTAAACCACAGACCCAAGACTTATACACAAACCTATACTAACTTATAAACCTCAATATACACCAAACCACTCCCTCTCCCCACACAGACAAATTAACACATACATCCCAAATCCTAAATAACAAACCCAAATACACATTCACACACAAACACACACCACGCAAACACAACACACACAACAGATACATATGCTCCCTCACATATACGCATATACATACTCACTAAAACTCGATATATACAACAATATTTACACCCACACTCATACAGATAAATAAATTAATTATACAATTAAAAACTCACAACCAATCTCATATACATAAACACTCTTATGAAACAACAATAAATACATCGTAATTAACCAGAATATCAAAAATAACATTATGACATAAGGATAAATCAAATACATACTTACAATTCAGTTACAAATTATGAAGTGAAATTAGATTCTTAGCCGTTAAAAAACCAAACAAATTACGTTACCATGGAAATAACTAATGTAAAAAAAGAATACGCGCCATAGAAAGTAAACGTCATTCATAGTATGAATGGAGAAATATAATAAATGGAACTAAAAACTATTTCCACGTAGCAAACCAACGCTACTTAAAAAATTTATTATGAATGGATTCTTTAAAAACTATCATGAAAAATCAATTATATACATTTATGAGCTTTAGCTCACCCTAGCAACTCTAACAAACAACTTACAGTAACCCATACTCAATGCCTACCTCATTACCACCCTAATCCATTCATAATTCCAAGCAACACTAGTCCACCACCCGGTTACAATTCCCAACTCTACCCATTCATTCACAATTTCAACGACATTCCCTTCAACAACTCTACATATAAGCCTCTACATATACACCGGAGATACACTTACACATCCGTGCGGATGGGTGAGAGTATACATTAAGTGTAGTGATGGGGCTCCCATTTAAACACATTTGTACCTGTGTGGTAGTCTCCATGTGTATATTCACGCACGGGTATAAATACAGGGGGTACACGCTCACTTCATTTACGTGTACCCCTCACATGTACAAATGCATACTATTTTGGCTCGAATATGCAACAATGTAATCGCGCCCGTATGTGTGAGCATTCACTGGTTGTGCAATTCACCCATCTGGGTGTGATTGTGGTAAACTTATCACTGTGGAGGTCGAGCTTGATACGTATATATTAGTGTGTATTAGGGGTTGTACGTACAAATTATGTTCATGTGCTTCACGCACTTACGTCCATGTATGGAAGAATATATTGGGATTAATATGTAGGTGTAAATAGGGTATGGGGGAGTTTTGTCATTGTATGGTGTGGGTTTCATTTGTGATAGTGGTTAGTTGGTGATTATTAGTATGTTCTGTATATTAGGGCTAGTATGTATTATTCAAGTGTGTATAATTGTATACATATAATTAATGTGAATGGGATTACTCCCATTTTGTTATCCATGTGGGGCTGGAGTGGCCGTTAGGTGCATATGCTGAGGCTCACATGCAAACCCAAGTACAACGAATGAAGTGGGCACTTATAATTGTTATGGTGTGTACTTTATTATAAAAGACAATACCCAAATAAAATCTGTCAATTCAACATACAAATAAAAACAAAAAACAAAGGATCTTAAACATTCACACATACATACAAAACTCAATAAAAACACCACTAAATAACACCCAAAAATAAATATATCCTCAAAATACATATAACAATGCAAAATAAAAAATACATAATAAAATAAAATAATAAAAATAAAAATAAAAAAATAAAAAAATCTAATATAAATTATTAAAGTTTTAACGTACCATAAACTGCTAAATTAATATACATTAAAATGAACTAATTAAAACAAATAAATACAATAAAGACTAACTATAATTAAATCCTAGACAACATAACCAAAAATATATCATCTAAACTAATTTAAACTAAACTAAAATAACCTAAAAGGGACTATTATTGCTATTTATCATGAAACTTATTATATAAGTAAAGTAACTGTGTCTACATTTTATTTTGCGCTCCTCCCCAGTATTAAGTAAATTATCATACTTATAAAATAAAATTTCTTTAAACTCATTAGAGCATAAATAACAACAATTAGCTCCTATATTATATGATTTAGTTTTACAAATTATTTCCCATATTAAACTATAATTAATATTTAGTGATTTAAGACTCCAAATATACTTACTAAGTCCGTTGAGTTGATTAAGTTTTTTTTTAAAAAATTCATATGTGTGTGCAATTCTTAGTTTTATTTTTGAGGAAGTAGAACCTATATAAACCGCTTTTTTGTAATAATTATTCTTAAAGTTATTATCATGTAATGTAACTATACATTTATACACTACATCGTTAATATCACAATTATTATTTAATATACATTAGATTTATCTCTACATGTACAATTAATATAAGTCTTATCATTATTAATATTATTATCAAATAATATCTTTTTATAAAAATTATTCAGTTTATTTTATTAATGAAGAAATAATGTTACCAACATTATTAGTGGTAGAGTAACCAACTCCAAAATTATTAAAAGAGAAAATGTTTCTATATTTACGATTATCTCTAATAAATAGTTCTATAACATCTAAAATCTCTTTAATAATATTCGTTTAACTTGAACTCCATAAGAACTATTAACCATTTTATTCTTATTAACCTTATTATTATTATCATTATTATAAATATATTTATAATTCTTTATTTTATTAAAATTATTATCAGAATTATAACTATGTACAGCATTTAAGGAATTATTAATATTATTAAATTTATCAATATAATTATTATAATAATTATTAAATTTATTTTTATTTATATTATTCTTATTTATATTATTATTATTATATTTATTATTATTATTATTATTCTTATTTATATTTTTATCATTTTTATTATTTTTTTTATAATATCTATTATTTTAACCACTAAACGTAACAAAATTATAATTATTATTAGAAGTATCTCGAAAATTATCATTTAAATCATTATCGCTAATATTATAAAATTTAATATTCTTATTATAACCTGCCCCTCTAAGGCCTCATTATAATAATTAGCATGTTTATTAAAATCTCTATATCATAAGAGAGTAATGAAATACGTTACTTATATTATTAATCAACGATTTTTTAATAGAAAATGGGTGATTACTATTAACCATTAATTTGTAACTGAATTGTAAGTATGTATTTGATTTATCCTATGTCATAATGTTATTTTTGATATTCTGGTTAATTACGATGTATTTATTGTTGTTTTCATAAGAGTGGTGTTATGTGTATATGAGATTGGTTGTGAGTTTTTACTTGTAATAATTTATTTATTTTATCTGTATGAGTGTGGTGTAATATTGTTGTATATATCGAGTTTTAGTGAGTATGTATATGCGTATATGTGAGGGAGCATATGTATCTGTTGGGGTGTGTGTGTTTTGCGTGTGGTGTGTGTTTTGTGTGTGAATGTGTATTTGGGTTTGTTATTTAGGATTTGGGATGTATGTGTTAATTTGTCTGTGTGGGGAGGGATTGGTTTTTTGGTGTATATTGAGGTTTATAAGTTAGTATAGGTTTGTGTATAAGTCTTGGGTCTGTGGTTTACGTGTGGGTTTTTTGTGTGTGTTTATGTTTAGGTTAGGGGGATTGCTATATAAGTTTGTTATAGGGTTTAGCAAAGGGAGATTTTATCGTATATGCTTTTATGAGTTTTTGGTTTATCATGGTGTTTTTTTAGGTAATTCGTGGTATTTTGTCTATTTTAGGTGTTGGTTATTTTTTTACATTGTTTCATTCATAATTTTTGAGTGGTGTTCGTTTTGCCACGTGAATAACCGGGTGGTGGACTAGCGTTGCTTGGAATGTGAATGGAATAGTGTAGTAGTGAGGTAGGCATAGAGAATGGGATTGGGTTACTGCAAGTTGTTTGTTAGAGATGATAAGGTGAGTTAAAGCTCATAAATGTATATAATGTTTGTTGTGGTGTGTAAGTATTGTTGTATATGTCGAGTTTTAGTGAGTATGTATAGGCGTATATGTGAGGGAGTATTATTATTTTGTGTGTGAGTGTTTTGCGTGAGTGTGTGTGTGTTTTGTGTGTGAATGTGTATATGGGTTTGTTATTTAGGTTTTGGGATGTATGTGTTAATTTGTCTGTGTGGGGAGGGAGTGGGTTTTGGTGTATATTGAGGTTTATAAGTTTATGGTTTGTGTATAAGTCTTGGGTCTGTGGTTACGTGTGGGTTTTTTGTGTGTGAATGTTTAGGTTAGGGGGATTGCTATATAAGTTTGTTACGGGTTTAGCAAAGGGAGATTTTATCGTTATACATGCTTTTATGAGTTTTGGTTTATCTGGTTTTTTTTAGGTAATTCGTGGTATTTTGTCTATTTTAGGTGTTGGTTATTTTTTTACATTGTTTCATTCATAATTTTTGAGTGGTGTCGTTTTGCCACACGTGAATAAACCGGTGGTGGACTAGCGTTGCTTGGAATGTGATGGAATAGTGTAGTAGTGAGGTAGGCATAGAGAATGGGATTGGGTACTGCAAGTTGTTTGTTAGAGATGATAGGTGAGTTAAAGCTCATAAATGTATATAATGTTTTTTTGTGGGTGTGTAAGTATTGTTGTATATGTCGAGTTTTAGTGAGTATGTATAGGCGTATATGTGAGGGAGTATATGTATTTTTTGTGTGTGAGTGTTTTGCGTGTGAGTGTGTGTTTTGTGTGTGAATGTGTATATGGGTTTGTTATTTAGGTTTTGGGATGTATGTGTTATTTGTCTGTGTGGGGAGGGAGTGGGTTTGTTGTGTATATTGAGGTTTATAAGTTAGTATAGGTATGTGTATAAGTGGTGAGTCTGTGGTTACGTGTGTGTATTTGTGTGTGAATGTTTAGGTTAGGGGGTTTACTTTATAGGTTTGTTATAGAGTTTAGCAAAGGGAGATTTTATCGTTAATGGTTTTTAAGAGTTTTGTTTTATTATGGTTTTTTTTAGGGAATTCGTGGTAATTAGTCTATATTTTCGATATGGATTATATATAGGTTATATATGGATTATATACTTATATTTTTTCATTTATACTTTAATTATTTAAAAGTATTATTTTTATATTTTAAAATTTTGATTTTTTAGATTGGAAGTCCCACCTGAAGATTGTCGATCAGACAAGAAAGATTGTAGTGGCGGTTTTTTTTGACTATTTATATTAAATTTTATGTATTGATTAAGGTCTTTCCTTGTTTGTTTTGCAAAATAGTGGTTTTGTCTCAAATAATATTTTATATATATTATATATATATATATATGATATATACCAATATATATATTTAACACATATATATATAAGTATATATGTGCATATATACATATATATATAGGTATATGTGTACATATATACATATATATAGGCATATATGCGCATATACTATATATATATATGTGAGTCTCTCTCTCTCTCTCTCTCTATATATATATATATATATATATATACACTTTTATATAATGTAAATATATTCAGATACACACACAAGTATAGCTGTACATGTAAATTTATACATATACACGCACACCCACATACACACACACACACACATACATACATACATACATACATACATACATACATACATACATACATACATACATTCATACAAGCATGCGCGCGCACAGCAAACGCACAATGGTGTCCAAATGATATATGTATCAGCTTCTGAAGTATAAATAAATATTCCCAACGAAACGAATATCTAATTGCACAAAGCTGTCGGTCGTACGAAAATGTTCCTTCTATTAATATGCATCACTAATGTTTTCTGAAAGCAATTAGAATCTTGTTTAATTACGTAGAGATTAGAATAGGCTGAAAGATTTATTTTTGTTACTTTCTAACATCGCATTGGACAACGAGGACCAAGTCCGTCTTCTCCTCACTTCGAGGAGACTTTATGACGGAAGTACGGTGTTGGCACTCACTTACTGAAAATAGCAGCCAAACCTCTCTTTAAAAACGGAAGGGAATCTTGGATAATGAAGTCCTGTACTTTGGTTTCCTATTTAATTATTAGGGAAGGCAGTGCACATGAAACCTTACAATAGGTCCGAGATTGGTAGATGGGAATGTGAAGGCTCCTGACTCCCGAGAGTTGGACATGCAAGAGAGTAGACTCCAGTAAAAGCGGCAGGATCGGAGTTTTACAGAGATAGGCCATGCTGGGATTTGAACTCACAATGCAAAAAGCCTGAACAACGACTCCAAGTCCTTCGGGTTTACAGTTCCACAGATCCACCGTTCTTGGTTGGTTCCTTCTTTTCATTGACTCCGAAGAGATGGAGGACAATGTGAAGATTTACGCTGCAGCATCAAAACCAGGTGTGAGAGTCGGTAACACTGAACTATCTTTGATCATATTTTAGGTCTTTTAAATCAAGGTTTACCTGTGAGTTAAACAATACCAAGAACCTGTGTTTATTCAGGTATTTCCATTGGGTATTCCTATGGCCCCAGTGGTCGATAAACAACACCAAAAACCTAGTGTTTATTCAGGTATTTCGATCGGAGACTCTTTTGACCCCAGTGGTCATGTTGTTAGCCATGTGATCATAGTTTCGAATCTTGAACCAGGCGGTGCGTTGTCTTCTTTAACTTCGTTTCACATTCCACAAATCCACTCAGGTGTACATGAGTCCCAGTAATAGTCGGGAAATTAACCCTGCTACGGACGGGATCCTCGTTTTGAGGGAGCGGAATCTCATTCATACGCCAAGGAAACCCGCTTAGCTCCGACCTTATCATTCCTAAATGACATGACATACCTAAGTTATCATCTATTTGTTTGAGGATTCAGTTATTAAATTCTCTATAATTACCAGGAGGTCTTAGAACTCTCGGTTGACAAGTGCTTCGTTAGCACAGAGCCTTAAGGCACAAACCTTCTCTTGTATAGAATTTGGAGCAGCGAAGAATTTACTATAGTAACCAGTTGTACCCGGATATAGTCTATGAACATATTTGATGAGTGCTCAGTTAAAGTTAATTGAATAATTACTGCGGTTTAGCATGGACTCTACGTAATAAGATCTCACATTTGACAACATGCCAGAACTTATTTGGGAATATATAATCAAGGCGTTATTGAATTGCGTTAAATCTTCATTATTACACATTATTTACAAGTAAATTGGTGGATTAACGTGTGATTTTCTTTTGCTACTGTTTTAATCGTTTCCGATTATGTGAGCTTATTCTTTATGCTCCATTTCATATCGAAATAAAACAAGATGACCGATGAGAAAATTCTCGAAAAATCTCTAGAAAGTTGACAGAAACCGATTTCAGAGAGCAGGAATAGGCTTGCGATTCTTACTGCGCAAAAGAAGGAAAAACAAGCAGTAATAAATAGATTCAATACAATCCACTTGCCACACCAAGTTCCCTGTTTGCATAATTTATACCAACCATATATTAAGAGATAATCTCTAATCCCTTTATCAGGGTAACATGTATCTTCTTCTCATCTCACTCCATCAATACCAAATTGTTTTCCTTCTTTTCCTTCTCCTTCTTTCTATGTTTTTTATATGTCCATATTAGACACCACATTTTATCGAACGATAAATCCCTTTATCTGTTTCCAGACATTAGTAATTAGAGTAATATTATCTTTCCATCTACATATATGTCTACATATTTTGTTCTTCAAAGCCCTTCAGAATAAAACATTCTGGTCCTAAATAGAAACTATTCCAGAACTGTGGCACCAAAATATCCTGATCTCGAGCGTTCTATAAATAACATGGAAAACGAAAGCGTATTTTGTTCTGAGAAGTTTTTATTTCTTCTCTCGTGTAGGTAAACAAACTTAGCAAAAGAAAAAATATTGAACCCTTGGTTGTATTTCTTTGATAACAAAGCTTCAAAGCTAATTTAATACTTACTGAATTAAGAAGATTAACTTCAAACACACGAAAATAAAATAAAATGATAGCATTTAGTTTTCATTCTGTGATGAAAATCAACCAAATTTAATTTACATCCAATCGATATATGATCTTATCGATTTTAATTTTGAAAGGAAGGAAGACGCGTATATATGTCTAAAGACAACATTCATAAATAAACTCTCAGCAAACAAACTTTTCTGTGCATTTCTAAAACAAATTTATTTAGATATTATATCTTCTGCACTTGAAAAAGAGGTCGTGCTTTCTTTTAGTTAACTTAATTCTGCCGTTAGTTAGCCGAGACGTTGTCTTTTTGTACATTTATAATCATTACATAGTTACTGGTGTATACACATATATACACATAGACACATACATACACCTGTGTATGTGCATCTTTACATATATAAGTTAAGCAACATCGGGTCTAGTTATATGTGTATATGTGTTGTGCGTGTGTGTGTGTGCATATGTATATATCTATCTTTGTATGCATGCATGTATGTATGCATGCATGCATGTATATATGCATATACATATATATATATATATATATATGCATACACACACACACACACACACACACATATATATATATATATATATATATATATATATATATATATATATATATATATATAAATAATATTATTAGTGAATTGAAGAAATGGAGTTGAACGAAGATTGAACAGAAATCGTTTTATTGCATTCTACACGTGTTTCGAAAGCCACAATTTACCAAATTCCGATTGAATAAGGAGACCATATTGTGTCTTTCTCTTCAGGAAGAAATAGGAAATCCGTTGGAAAAAACAAAAGCAGAAACAGATTTCCTATTTCTTCCTATTTCTTCCTGAAGAGAAAGACACAATATGGTCTCCTTATTCAATCGGAATTTGGTAAATTGTGGCTTTCGAAACACGTGTAGAATGCAATAAAACGATTTCTGTTCAATCTTCGTTCAACTCCATTTCTTCAATTCACTAATAATATTAAAATTCAATTATCCGCACCAACGCATGGTTGCAACACCATATGGTTGTACCTCCAACCGTGCTGTCTTCTGCTGTGATTTTTGCTACCAAGGTATCGGTTAAACTTTTGATTAATCTGCAACAAGATTATTCATCTTTCTATTTCACAATATATATATATATATGTATGTATGCATGTATGTATGCATAAATATATAGTACTTTAGAGTCATGAACAACCAAGCAAAGAGTAATATATAAAGACTGTAATATCTGACACAATATATTCGTATATATATCTTTCTGCTCAATCCAGCATCTTCACGTCCATACAGGATAATATTTCATTCACATATTTTGCTAGTTGCGTCACTATACATACATATGTTCGGATACAAGCAGAGTTCAAGATTTGTCGTCCACGACGAGAGAATCCATCACACACACACACACACACACACACACACATACTCATATACGCCTGCACAAAACCACACACGTATATATTACAGTCCTTATATATACTTCTGGGACGTGTACTTAGTCCTTCTCAGCAGTGCTAGAAACCAGAGAAACCAATCCCACGTAAGGCGTACTAAAACGAACAGCGGGTGTACATCCAGTAGTCATGACTTGGATGCGGGCCGACCCACTTGCCTAAAGGGATTTCTCCTCTGAGGACCGCCTGCTGTTACGCTCTCTCCGAGTTTTTTCCACTTATTATACCCTTATAAATATACACATATAAATTTATATTTATATATATATATACGAGAAAAACGCCTCCCCCGTCCAATGGACGATGCTGAATCATACGTGCTGAATAAAAAGCAATCAGTGTTTTCTTTTCATTAAAAAATAATTAACCATGCCTTTATTTCAATTATATTTTGGGTTCTGTTAAACGAAGTTAAGGCAAAAAAAAAAAGAAACTTCTTGAGAAACAGAATGGTCTTGCGTTCCTTCATGCCAAGTTTGAAGAAAATATCTCTTTTGCATCTTACATTTTTGGTCTCTTAAATATACTGCATTTTGTGGCATTATTTCAAGCCAGTTGGCTTTTTTGCTCAAACTGCACGTGCGTTTTTCTCGCGTACGCGTAGTTTCGATCGCAACAGCTGATGTACTTGCGCGTACCAATGCATGTTCCCACGGCTTTATCGGTCGCATTCTCACCTGGAATCTGTTTTTGCAATTTTTTCAAGACTTATGCACGCCCCGATACCATCGGTATCTACATATCTACATATCAAATTTAAGCGCAATCGGATGGGGGATGCCCGAGATCCTAGAAGACACACACACAGACAGACAGAACGGATATTATATAATAAATATATGCATGTGTATATATGTATACACACAAACTTATATATATAATGTATATTATGTATTCTCACTCAGTCTTTGCTAGTTGTTTTCAAATATTATCTTTCTTACATTGTTATAGAGATGGTCCAACATTGGAATTGATTAAACACCAACTAACTTATTAACTAGTGCTATACAGTAGCCTTCATCCACAAGTGTACTCACTGGCTACCGAAGTTCGTTCCCCCACCCCGTTTCCTTCTTCGAGAATCAATAAAATTTGTTCGAAGCCATTACCACTAACCGTTAATTCAATTAGAAACCTCACACACGGGTGTTCTTTTGCTATTGTCAGGAATTAACTAAATTATTTATTGATTATTACTTCTTGCTTGGCTTAGTACGATACTCAGCATTTATTCACAAACAAATGTAATCTATATCCGTCTTCCGACACCGTTTCATCTGGTAAGAATTGTAAAAGAAACGCGGTAGTCTTAAAACATTAGAACTTGCCTGGATTTTTCACACTACTGACAACATCCGTATCACACTTTATTCCATTACCTCTATTCTAATCTTAATTTATTTAAATTAATTAAAACTTCAGAATTGTCTCTTCTGCATTTCTTGTCCAGCCCATAGCCCTCACTCGCATGTGACCTGGCAACACGCACCTTGCTTCTGCTAATTGTTTTATCAATGTACCCAGTGTTGAGTAGAGACAAGCACCATATAACTCTCCCCACCTTTTATCCAGCGAAGTATCATCGAGGATGTGATATTTGCACCAGTGCTCGGTTGTTACTTGCTTTCTGCTGAGTTAAAGGGAGTACCAAGTGTCTTGCTCAAGAATATAATGCATCACTTGGTCTAGGAACCGCAAGCATCATTTCATAATCTTAAACCACAAATCCCATCCACTGGGCCACACGCGACTAGACTTAACCAGCAACATAATCTTTAATCAGTAGCATATTTCCTCGCGCATCCCGAGTCTAATTTTGATACATTAACATTGCTTTACTTTCTTAAGTCTCCTAACATTGATTTCACTATACCGTATTTCTCCTCAAACGGCAATCAAACAAGACAAACAAGACTCACCTGATTAGCTCCTAAGCCAGATTAACGGCCAAACCAGATTAGCTGCCAAACTTGAAAATGCTGCCTAACTTCGCACTAAAGTCTCCATAATTATTCAGATGTCTTTACTTGGCGTCAGTATTACTGCGTTGGGTCTAGAGTTAAATCTCTTTGTATCCTGCAAATACTTAATACATAATTGTAAATATATAAAATTATCTATTTTTATATAAATATCAAAAGTTATGTAATAAACAGCGAGGAAGAACTGTATGAGTAATGCAAAATTTTTATAGTACAGAGTAGAATACAGAAATTCCAAGAATTGTAATAACAGTTTTTTTCTCTCGCTGAACTAGAATCAATATTATTGAAACATTTTAAAAGGTCCTATAATATCTTGCTCCCTCTCTCATCAGTTTCGAAAGCCTTGGCAAGGTTTATGGATATTCCTCATTCTATCTCACTAACAAATGTCCACAACATAATTATCTTGGGACCACTGCAGTAATAGCGGAGTGCTAGAAATAACTGCCAAATCTCTCACAAATAGCATACAGCCACTTTAGACTAGAAGAATATATTATACACTGCGTTAGATGAGACAGTCAGTGAAGATGGATGGATATTTGAAAAACAGCTGATATAATGCATATGTAGTAAAACGTACTTACAGTCAGGGCTGGACCAATGAAGTAACATAGAACTCCTAGAAATAACAGCCAAATCTCACTCAAATTTCATGCTACCACTTTCAACTAAATAAATACATTTTATATATCAGTCCCAGATATACGTAACCTTAACCACTTGTGAGATAATGTTGGCCGTAAAGTATTTTGCTATAGATCAGGTCAATCAAAGCTACTGACCTGGCGCTAAGTAAGAACAGACATACTTTATCTTTTAATGTTCTTATTATTATTACTATTACTTATTATTATTATTATTATTATTATTATATTATTATTATTATTATTCTAATACCCTAACCACTGAGCCACGCGCCTCCAATCAATAGTTAGCCAGATGCTGTCGTTATTTTCCTGGTTTAGTCTTATGTCAGATTTTATCAAACAGAAACACCTATGATCAATGTTAAATCCATCCGTGGCCAATCCGACTTTGAGGCATATCTATGATTATATCATCAAAGTCATTGTTTCTGTTCTCAGATATTAGCGATGTAATTTGAGGAAGGTCTGGCTGCTATTTTAGGCAGAGAGAACAGATTCGTAGAGGGATCCGCCCGCGAAAAAGAATCAGCTCAAAGAGTTTTGCCCTTTCTACAAATAAATTAAAATGCAGCAACAAAGCGAAACCGATTCTCGAATTCTTTTTGAACGATTTTTTAATCCGACTCTACATATTACCATTTCAGTCGGCACTGATAAGAATATGTTTATTGGTGAGGTCAAAACATGTCTACGCTTCCAGATTGATGCCAACCAATTCGTTGGAGACGATAAATTAGAAATTACATTACTCTGTGTATCGAAGTGAACCACAGTGACACAACGTGTTAAACTAACTGATTCAGCCATGACTTGGAATGCAAGATAACAGTGTCGGTGTTTATAGATTGAACAGCTCAGTGTGATGACAAATAGTCTTGTCTCATTTAATAAATCTGTCAATATTTATATTTCTCTGAGATATTGTTATATTATTTGAATGCTTTCAATGCAAAGATGTGTTTGCTGTTATTCAATTGTTTGTATGTATGCGCACATATACACTTATATATAACGGGAAGCTTTATGAAAATAGACAAAATACGAAGGCAGGTTTACGGAAA
This sequence comes from Octopus sinensis, assembly GCF_006345805.1. Classification (NCBI taxonomy): domain Eukaryota; kingdom Metazoa; phylum Mollusca; class Cephalopoda; order Octopoda; family Octopodidae; genus Octopus; species Octopus sinensis. The sequence continues at coordinate 42,022,318 of NC_043008.1, forward strand.
TAAACAAAAGACGAAGGCAGGTGGAGTACAAACAAACAATTGTATTAGTATGGCGCTCAGGAAATATAAATAAAACAAGTCTTTAACATTTCGAGCCTACGCTCTTCAACAGAAAGATACACAGAGAAAAAAAACACAGAAAGAAGGAGAGAAAAAAAATATATATATACATATACATATATGCATATGCATGTAGATATACATATATGCATATATGTACGTCTTTATATATTTTATATATTTATGTATTTACGTATATTTGTATTGGGCACTTGGGTACATATGTATGGTATCTAGACTCATGAATCACCAAGGTCGGTTGTAATTCCGCTAATCTAGGTTACCTTTCAATGAGAGTGCTCTAAAACCTGTTGCAAATTAATTAAGACTGACAAATGTCTGTGAAGTTAATGAACAAATGCAAAGAATTTGGAATACGGGGTTCTCTCCAAAAGGAATCCAAACTTAATATCTAAAAAGAAAATCCTTATATTTACAACATAATAAAATATATGTCTTTCAAAATAGTTACACTCCAATCATCACTGATCATGCCCCCCCCCCAACTCTTTATTGTCATCTAATTTGGGGACGTGCCCTACAACACGTTGCTAGAGATATTGTGCCGTTCTTATAACGAATTTTTCCAATCACTTCTCTTTAAAATCGTCGATCTTTCAATGTGAAATTCAACAAAAAATCAGAAGAGAAGACATCCTGAGAGAACTACTGTCATGGTCGGT
>NC_043008.1:42035560-42038060 GCF_006345805.1 Octopus sinensis
TATAATCTATATAATACAATTAATATTTTTCTCAACTCGAGAGGTCGCTGTTCGAACTTTATCTGGCTATGTGGTAAGAAGTTTGCTTCCCAACCACATGGTTCCCGGTTCACTCCTACTGCGTGGCATCTACTATAGCTTCGAGTTGACCAAAGACTTATCAGCGGTTTTGATAGATGGAAACTGAAAACCCATCCTGCGCGCGCGTGCATGTGTGTGTTTTGTCTGTGCTTGTCGCACACCACCGCTTAGCAACTGGCGTTAATGTGTTTACGTACCTGTAACCAAGCGGTTCGGCAAAAGCGATTTTAAAAAATGATTAAGATTCATTCGACTGAACGTTCTTCTAGGCGATGCCACAGCATGGTCGCAATCTAATTACTGGAACAAATACATGGCAAAAAGATATTAAAAATTTTAAAGATAGGCATTGTAATTATCCTGACAAACGCCTACACGAAATATATTTATTTACAGGCAATTCTGTAAGATGGCGAGTAAGAATTATGTGCTATGCTAATAACTTTTACTAAACGTGTGGATGAATTAGCTGGATACAGAAACATCATGTCTTTTAGGTTCCTAGATTGTATTTCATTTCTTTCTTTTGTTCAAGAACACGCGTTAGTAATGAGGAATGTAGAATTCTGTATATTATATGCTACGTGTTTCATCGATGTCAGAAAGAAGGAATCTATTGATGTGTGTCTGTGTATTTGATTTGCTTCATGTCTATGTACAATTAATGAACTGTAGAATTTGAAAAACAGAGCATGAAATAGCGAATTTCAAAGTTTGGTGGTCGTCAACTTCAACGGGTTAATTGTTTTAAATAGATATGAGATTTTGGTAATATTATTCCGTTTAAACAGCGAAACAATAAATAGGATCAATAATATAAGAAAGGCAGGCGTGAACTCGGATCGATTCTAACGATTTGAACTCATTTTTATTAATCAATAATTCATAATACCTTAAACGTTTTAAAATACTAAGTTTTCAAAATAACAAAAATAACACTTTCATTTGTTTTTCATTTTGTATTTCTTATTTCTTATTTTATTTGTTTATTCTCATTTGCATTTTTATTTTTATATCGAAAAAAGTTTGAAGAGAAATTTGATCGGAGGGAAAATGTACCTGAAAAAAAAAATAAATAAAAACATGGTGGGCGATAATAAAAGATGAAAGGGAAAGATATGAATATGACATCAAATGGCACTAGAAATGCAAGTGGAAACTGAAGAGAGCTTTAAGTTCGAATGTGAGATATCACACATTTGTAATTAAGTTTTCTTACCAAATACTGTTTAATGAGGAATAGATTAGACACAGATAAATCATATATCGATCTGACCTTTCGAAAATTTACCGCTGCTTTTGCTCATGCAATTTAGGTTTTGTTTTCTTTTCGTGTTTGTGTGTTATTTATTTTATGAAGTCTGTCGTTTGTAAAACTTGAGAGGAAGAGATAAGCCCCTGCTCCATCGGAGAATAAGATCGCAAGCTGGAGTTAGTTGAACTATTATTAATTAATTTATTTATTTATTTTGTAATTTATTAACCTACTTAATGACCTTAGGGGAGGTGCAAAATCACAGTCACTCTTCAAAACTTCTATTTATATGAAAGGCTGCTGTGACTAATCAAAAGTACTTCCTAATCGTAAAACTTGCGGCCAATAAAACACGGTTTCAGAAAAAAAGTAAAAGAACCATATTTAAAATTAAACGAATATTGATTTATAATATAGGCACATGGTCCGAATATTTTCGGAGAGTAAAGAAATTTGAATCAAACCCTCAATAATTGTCTGTTCCATTATTTATTTGACCCCCGTAAGAATCAAAAGCGAGGCTGACCACGGCAGGATTTCATTTCAAACGGTAAAAAGCCATATCGGAAGATGTCTGCCTATTATGAAATATTGATCTCTTACGAAGGCACAAATCCGCGCATTGAGAGGAAAATATTCGATAATATCAGCCTCAGTACTTGATTAGGTTATTATCGATTCTAGAAGGAAGAAGGAAGGCGGCATTAAATTCGTTACGATTTGATCTAAGAACTGAAATGAATGATCTTGGATAGCTTAAGTATATCTAATAGGTTAATGTACTCTGTCAATCGACGGACCTTCCATGGGTGTCCAGAAATATTTTTTTACTATCAAAGGCATGATATCTAAACCACAGTAAGTCAATTCGACACAATTTCCTCTATCATATGAATTCTGTGTATCGAGTTCACTTTAAATCAATCACTAAGAGCATGAAGAAAAGCATGAAGATCTCAGCTTTAATTTACTCCTCTACAAAAACTTATTACGTCACACTAAGTCTTAGAGGTCACAGCTGACTTACCTAAATACGTTAGCAACGACTCCTCGACTTGCTACGGGTTTCTTTTTACCTCACAATAGACTCAGAAAAATTAGTCATCTCCTAGAGATTTGAACTAAAAAGTATCAACCGATATAAGACATACCAATATAGTAGAA
>NC_043008.1:42043060-42045560 GCF_006345805.1 Octopus sinensis
TTGTAAGTCCATATACTATTTATACACACTGCTGGTTGATTGACTTTCACTCCAGGTTTTCTGCAATTCTTGGTACTTTCCAAATGGTTTTCTTTTCATTTTCTCCATCTAAATATCTTTTTTTCTTTTCTTTTGATTTGCTTTGGGTATTTTTTTTTTCGTTTTTTTTTCTTAGTCGCAATATAAACTCTGTTATATAAGTACTACAGTTGCTATTTAATATTTGGCGGGGAAATTTAGAAGTATACGTACCATAGAGCAGCATCATTTGGTCAGGTTTGCTTGGAAATTTTTCATCCACGCACGGCATCCATCTTGGTTGGTCCTGCATCAGTTGAGGGGAAGGGGACCTTCGGGGAGATAACCAATGTTTCTGGTGAGTAGATTTGCATAAGTTGTGTTCGGGCGACCTGCTCGGGTACGGTCATAATTTGGCATCCGTCTACAATGGTTAACTCCAGAAAATATAATATACAAGCACTAATCATGATTTAAATATTAACATATTTCTTGGTTTTTATACAAAAATACTGATAATTTTCATTAAAAAATATTTTCTTCCTTAAATTAAAATCAAATAAACCACATTGTTTATTTGTATAACCTCTTTGTTCTCCTCTTCTTCTTCACCAGTCTCTAGAATTTTCTCTTTACCCTCCCCACCCTCTCTCTCTCTCTTCGTAGCCGCATAGCCTTACCTTACTCATTGCGTGCCACCAATCTTTACGTGTGCATCCACACTACACTTTTATGTTAAATATGTATCTCTCTCTCTCTCTCTCTCTCTCTCTCTCTTTCTCTATCTATCTATGCTACATTAGAATGTGACTGCAATGTTTAACTAACCAACCAACAAACCATCCAACCACCCAACCATTATATCGGTTATTGTTATTTACAGATTCTGTTCATAAGACGCATGAACATTATTTCAGAGTTAAGAACTAAAGTATGTACATAGGACATGATTTAATATTGCTGTATTGAACGATATTAAGAGATGGCAACAATATGAGCTTCTGCTCTTTGCCTGTGAACTGATGGTAATTCTTTTCCGGAAACACATTTATGCATACGCAGCTAAATACACACAGACAATTACACCCATATATATACACATACAAATATGTGGGTGGAAGCTGTGTCTATTCGGTTTGATTTCCTTATTACGGCAAATACGACGCGATGCCAGTACAATCTTGCAGATCTTGTCTCCACTCCTGGCTCAATTGTTACAGCGTCGGCCTCACAATTATGAGTTAGTGAGTTCGATTCCCAGGTCCAGCTATATTGTGTTATTGAACAAGACACTTTACGTTATGTTGCTCTACTTCACTGGGCTGTGGAAATATATTTGTGTGTGTGTGTGTGTGTGTGTGTTTGTAAACACACCCAGACACAAGCTGATGCACACTCAGACACTAACAAACATATAAAAACAAGGAATTACACGTTCACCAAATTATTGCTGGTGGTAGTGTATGATTTGAAGGACACTTGACTACTTGTTTTAGCATAACGATCGTCAATGTCCATACACACTTCTTGGAGCGTCGTCTCCATCGCCATCTCTGCCGTCAACACTATGCTAAATATACTAGACCCATACTTCTATGTATGTATGTAATGAAATGTGCGTATATGTGTGTTTGACCGCGTATGCAGAAGTGACGAGAAAGCGTTAAAGTATGTTATGGTTTGCATCAACATTCGTGAGCGTATGTGTTTGTGTGTGTGGTTCGTTCTGTATCTGAGACTGATTGTACACGTCTCTAGGTGTTTCTGTATAGTGGTACGTTTGCGTCTGCCTCGCTCTTCGTCTCCTGTGGCTTTCTTACATAACATTGCCAATTAAAACAATTAGCGGTTTTAATTGTGTTTACAAGATCTCAAGTCGAAAATAAAAGTTAAAATATACTGTCTTCTCGTGTTCGTATACTCTAAGTGAGGGTCCTACTGCGTATGTATATATGTAAGTATATATGTTTGGACCTGTCTGTGCATATGTATATGTTCACGTGTGTATAAGTCTGTGTGTATGTATGTGTGCACGAATGTATATGCACGTGAACGTGTGTGTGTTTTTGTGTGTGTGTTCATGTATCTACCTTTCAGTGTGTATATATTTGTGTGCAAATGTATGTGTATTTCATGGCGTCTTCTCGATCGGGTCAAACAAGGAAGAGGGCAAACAAAAACAAACAAAATAAAAGAAAGAAAACGAGAACGGCAGGCTACATCAGTTTGTTTAATTCTTTAATTATACATTATTGAAGTTTATTTGCTTCGTTTTATTGTAGAATGTAAAACATTCTGTCCACCAAGTAGTAAAATGTAATTCGACATTTTGACGTTGTGTTTCCGAGTGCCTGTGTGTGTGAGTATGTGAGTGAGAAAGAGAGAGGGTGAGAGGCAGAGAGGCGGAAAGAGAGCGAGTGAGTTTCGAAGTGAATCGTAGCGAGTAATTTCATTGGATTAGAGTCATTGACATGAAACAAAA
>NC_043008.1:42048060-42102740 GCF_006345805.1 Octopus sinensis
ATATACATATGTATAGATAGATAGATGTATACACAATAACACAGATGTACAGCACTAAGGAAGCATTCACACACAAACACACGCATACACACGCACGCACACAAGATTACATTAATATAGAACTATATACATATATGAAAGGCATTAGTATAGAGGCATATATACATGCACACATACATACATACATACATACATACATATATATGCATACACAGCCATAGACGACAATAGCGTAGATACATCATATAATAAATTATATATCATGTAAGGTGTATATATATATATATATATATATATATATATATATATATATATATTATATATATATATATATTATAAATGTATATAAAACACGTTTTATTTACATATACGATCGTATGAATAAATATATACACACATATGTATATAAGTATGCTTATATATACATACATATATATATATATATATATATTTATATACATGTAATTATACCTGTATATATGTGCATATATAGATATAAACATACACATAAGGTTCATTGACACTGTACATGTGTGTATATGAGTATACGTGTGGAGAGAGAGAAAAAGATACGTACGTAACATACATTCATATATTCACAGCCAGAGAGAAAGAGAAAGAGAGAGAGAGGGGGGAGTGATGGAAATAGAGGGTGTGACGCAGAGATAGTTATTAGAGAGCAATAAATGGAGAGCAGGTAGTTCATTTGAATGTGAAACATCATTCAATAAGAAATAGTTTGGGAAACATTATTTCAGCTGGATAAGAATATCTGACATATTTGATGTGTATAAAATATGTAATCGCACATGTCATCTGTAGACAAACTAGCCGTATACTAATGTGCTTGGGCTTGGCTCTGACTATATACTAATGCTGAAACTGGTTATATCGGGGAGTTACAACGGTTCAATGGATGAAGCATGAAAACTCTTGTTTATGAAAACTCTTGTTGTATGTATGTATGATCATTTTAATTTTGTATATATGATAAAAAATAATTACAATATTTTGGGTTTTCTGCATAGAAATAGCCTATATTTTATCCCCGTAGCCTTTGTAACTCGACAATATTACAAATTTATCCTCAATATAAAACCATTCTCAACATTGCTGTATTGTTGTTTTGTTGTGTATATCTGTATACATAAATGTATAGTGGTGTCTTGTCTGTCTGATTGTGTGTGTTGGGGTTACTCTAACTCCTCCCACTCCGTCCAACCGATTTTAATCATTTTTGGCACAGAGGTAGATCACATGCCCTGAAGTTCAAATGAGGCCGGAATCTTTCGAAAGCTCGATAATGCCTAGTTGGCATCGATTTTTGTGAGCTCAATCTGGCGTTCGAATGGAAATCCCCATAACGATGTTATCTTTCTTGCAGCTTTTGCAGTTTTTCAGGTGTAAAATTTCAACAAAATCGATAGAATAGTCTTTAAAGATATGCTTATTTAATACAAGGTCAGCTAGTAATTATATATTTCTGAACATAATCATGTGGTTTACATAGTCAGGAGGTTAAGAAGGTGGGATTATTAAATTGCGAAAGTGTTCGGAGATGACAGAAAAAGTCGGATTGCAAGGAAACGAAAAGTTTCACCTTTCGAGTTGAAATCGCGTTTGCGTCAACTTTTGGCTTCGATAAAATACCAGTTATGTACTGGTACGTATTTTATCGAAATACGTACCAGTACACGTACCCTCAAAATACGTTCCCTGTGCTGAAATTGCTGACCTTGTGTATAAATGTGAAATCATTATTATTATTGTTGCTGTTGTTGATGTTGTTGTTCCCATCTGTAGCAGTAATGTTATTAGTTGTGGTTATTGTTGTCGCCAGTCATGTTTCCGTGTCACGCATCGAATTTCGAATTCTTTTATCTGATACAGTCATTAGACTGCGCCCATGCTGGTGCACCACCCTGAAGAACTTTTAGTCTAATCAATATCCCTCACTCCCCCACCACCACCACCACCAGGACTTATTTTTAAAGACCAGGTTCTCTTTTTGCTGAACTACAAGGACGTAAATAAACCAGCACCAGTTGTCAAGCGGTGGTGGAGGAGAAACACAGACACAAACATAAAGACACAAACACACGCGCGCACACACAGGCTCATACACACACAAGCTCATACACATTAGTGTTTATTTGGCCAGTTTCTTTCGGCCAAATAAATACTAACAAGACTTTGGTCGGCTAAAGTACAAGACACTTTGCCAAAGTATCACACACTGGGACTGAACCTGGAACCATGTCGTTGGGAAACAAATTTCTTACATACTACAGGCCTGCGTTATATGTTGAATTTTTTCTCGTAAAAAATGTTTGTGTGCGTGTCTTTTGTCTCCTGGGTCTATAAACAGAAAGGTGAGAGGTTTTCTTTTGTGTTTTTCACGTTTTTAGTAGCAAAACAAAGACAGTTTTTAACACAATATTTTCTTCCTGTTTTCTTTCAATAGAAATCGCTGAGAGGCAAATAGCAAACGACCTCTCACACAAATTAAGGGGAAAAATGAAAATGAATGCAATTACATCTGGGGAAACAAGCATGGAAAAAACACAAGCAAGAAAATTTTAGTGCAAAACACCAACACATTTTACGAAAAACAAAAACTTATATTTCTACAAACAATAACATTAATATGACAAAATTCAGGTACTTTTCTTGAAACCATCAATAATATCAATACTTACAAAAACATTTTGCTAAGCAAAAATATTTCTAAAAGTTTTAATGTCATCAGCGAGGGCATGATGCGACCTCTTCCCTTGCCAGAGTTGCCTCTCTCTAGAGAATTTTAAATATGGACTATCTAATTGAAAGAAAAGCATGCGAACACAATATGTTCAAAAACAACTGTTTCTTCACCTCGGGCCATCACAAAAGTACGACGGAAAGGGAAAGTGACGAATTGGTGTATTCTCAAAAAGCAAAAATAGATTTTGCTTTTACCATTAAAAGAAAAGCCACAGATAACCTTTGTGATACGGAGAATGAGACATGTTATATAGGAATGGCACGTTGTGGTGTATTGTATTGTATTTACAGTTAATTTTAAAGTTATATCTATAGATACTCTATAGAGTTTAGAGCCAGAACTAAACGTTAGGTTTCGTACACGAATAAGTCTGTGTCAACTTTTACTTTCGAATACGAACCATCGTGACTTTCAGTGCTGGGTTCTAAAGTCTATATAATATCCGTAGAGATAACTTGAAAGTGATCGAATCACACAAAAGCATGGACACAGCATTGAATTATAAACCTTTAAAATACTTGATTGCATATTATGGTTGCCAAATGAAATACGGCATCGCTACTAGCAAGTGATATGTATTTACTGTGTTTAATGGTGAGAGAGAAGTGAGGAGACATGACAGACGTCTGTATAAAGGCTGGTCCTTCTGTATACAAGAAAACGAAGCAGAAGAATTGAGGTGAAAGACATTGAAAACAACGTTAACCGTTGTTAGGTTCGTAGCACATATTGATAATGTGTTCAGCCCTTGCGTGTCCGTCAGACGGATGCGATCGAGGACGTCCTTGTATGAAGATTACATCCTAACTACCCACTAATATCATAAACATAATTCCATAATTGTGTATACAGCAGTTACCAGGAGAAAGGCTTTATGAGTAATAGTGTCGGGTGGCAAACGCGACAATTAAACGTGTGACTCTAAAGCTGATTGAAGAACTTTATTCTCCGAGGAGCTAGAAATGAAGTTAAATACTTAATGCAGAGGGAATGAACAGGACCCATAGTGATAGTGAAAGCAGAAACCAGGGGTTACCAATCCAATCCGATGATTAATAGTTTAAGGTACGAAGATGTTTGGAAAATTCGCCTGTTCTTTATCCCAGAAAGCTAATAATGATGGAGGCCCTTTCCTGGTGGGCCATTCCGATCGTTTGCAAGATGGAAAAGAAATCGGGGATGGAAAAGACGCAAGACATTTGAGGGAAGTAAAGGAAAATTTTTTAAAATAAGAGAAGTGTGTACCGAAGCAGAAAGTTTATAGGATAGAGGAAGAGCTCCAACTGAGACGCTCAAATTCAAAACGGTTTCGAAAAATGCTACGGAATGTTCAGTTGATGTATTCGCAATATGAAAACGATAAAGTATGTTGATGAATGGCGAGTTAGATGTACGAATAACAGAATATTTTTAAGAATATACTTTTTACTAAAGACGGCCTTGGATTCTATCTGTGTATATATATAAAAAAGACTGTTCTCTAGAGGATGTAAGCCCTTCAAGATTCGGCAAACAAAAAAACTAAATAAGTAAATGAATGAATAATTAGTTGCGGATGCATTTGATAGCATGAAGTTCATGTCCAAGAATTGGAAGCCAGTTGGAAGAGTTGGCGTCTTTCATTCCACTGGGATACTTTGATAAATTGGCATATTTGTTCTATATATACATGTATATATATACATATATATATATATAATATATATATATATATATTATATATAATATATATATATATATATATATATATACATACATTTATATGTCTGTGTGTCTCTTTATTCTGTATTTTATATCCACTTTTTAATAGTTCCATATAAATATTGTTAAAACGTTTTACTGCCGGGACACATATATACATTATATATATATATATATAATATATATATATATATATATATATATATTATATATATATATATATATATATATTCTGCACTGCTTCCTGTAAATCATTTTAGAACACGGTTTATCGAATGTACGGATGGCTGAAATGGCAATAATAACTTTTTTATTCACGTTGTTACTGTTGTACTTCATATTATTATTATTATTACCAGTAGTAGTAGTAGTAGCAGTAGCAGCAGCTGCGGCAATGTTAGTGGTGGTGATGGTGGTGGTGGTGGTGGTGATGGTGTTGTTGTTGTTGTTGGTGGTGGTGGTGGTGGTGGCCTTGTTGCTACTGCTGATGCTGGTGGTGCCGGTGTATACTGGTAAAAGGAAACGCTGGGAAATAGAAGTGGATAATCAAATGGCGAAGCAGTGACAGAGGAGGAAGGAGAAGGAATTAAGATCGATATCCTAAGCTTAATAAAGATTATATTTCCTTAAAGTCCTTGATAACTCTGCGTGTGTTGAGAGACCTAATTTGTGGCAGAGACCTACATAGGGCAAACAGTAAACTCCATCAGTTCAATAATTTTGTGTTGTCCCTACGCTTGGGTTAACTTCGTTTTCCTTCTCAAGAAGAATCGATAAAATATAGACAAGTAATAGCATATTACTTTTAAATCAATCAATTACAGTTTTATCGTTCTAATTAGTTTAGCGTTAACCAGAAGAAACCAAATCTATATCTCTTCCATGTAGAATACAAGATAAGTTAGTGCCAAGTCGAGGCTATGATGCTGTTTCATTCCTCAGTCGAATTCTTTTTCGCCTCATTCAAGCCTCTGATAATTTCAGTTAATTTAGGAAAATGATATTTCTTCTTATCTCCCCGCCCCATTGAATTGTTTACACTCAGTGTCTCATTGATAATAAATCAGTGCATGGTCTTTCTTTTTTTTTTTTCTTTGGTTTTCTTTTCACGGTTGTTGCTGCTGTTGTTATTCAGCCGCACGTCAGTCCTGTTTTAGCTGACCTGCGTCGAAATACATTCAAATCTTTGACTTGGCCTCCCTCATATTTGTTTCGGACAGTGTAGTTCCCACCCTAGACTATATATGTCCTGTATTTTGTAAGACATTAGCGTGACGCTAGAGGAATATTTGGTAGCTTTTTCTACACAAACAACTGACTGCGTGGGTGTTTCGTCAATGGTTCATTTGTTCTATTGTTCTATACTATAGTAGTAGTAGCAGCAGCAACAGTGGTGCTGGTGGTGGTACTGGCAAAGGTCGTGGTGGGGCTTGGGCTGGTGCTGGTGTTAGTGTGCGGGGGGACGGTGTTGGTATGAGATGGAGGTTGTTGTTGAAATTTGTTCAAATTAGTTTACTGTACTTTTTAATCATTGACTCTATTCTAAACCAGTTTAGGTAGAACTGGTTTTTTCAATTTTCCATTCTAAATAAGAAAACAAACAAAACATTCTTCTTCACTTCACAAAACAACAAGGATTTTGTTTTTGTCTCTCCATACAGAACGGGGAAGTTCATTATTGTAATTTCCAGAACAAAATAAACCACATCCAATCAACAAAAGCCTTTGTCTACGACACCTGGTCTATTTACTTCTCTAATCACAAACAACCGCAACTCGCAAAGCTTGCGGCATGTTGCACTTTATCTAATTTTATTTGGGTTAATAGAAATGTTTAACTAGATGCATAAAAAAACATACAAACATCATTTCAGTGAGTTTATACCCTTATTTAGACAGCAGCTTTAACGAGAGAAATATTCAAGACGACGCTGCTTCTTGTGTTTCATTTGGTTCTTCCTGGTTGAATCGAGTCTGTACTTTCGGATTCGAATCTGGAATCGCATCCGGTTTGGAAGAGTGCTTTGAAGACTTCATCTGACAGGCTAGGAATAAATAAGTCAATAAAGTTGCCTCTCTTAATCAGAAGTATCCATCAATGGGGGATAAAGCTTTTTGGTTTTAGAAAGGTCCACTTCTCATCTACATTGATATTGAAGCTTGAATTGACAGCACAAAAGGGGTTGGATTTATCAATGTGAGTGTTGAAACGATACACAGATATAAAGTTCTCCAGCGGTTCGCAACCAAGAGCCGTAACATAAGATATTGAATATTTACCTGCTGCGAGAGAGAGAGAGAAAGAGAGAGAGAGAAGGAGAGAGAGAGAAGGACAGAGAGAGAAGGAGAGAGAGAGAGAGAGAAATCTAGTTGTAATTAAAAATTCAAGGATACAGCAAGATTCTGGTCTTACGTGAACCACTCAATTCCATTGTCCTTATTTCACCTTTTAACTCTTGCTATTTACAGTCGTTAAACTGCGGCCACGCTGGGGCATGGCCCAGGAGGATTCTAATCAAACGAATCGAGTCCAGAAAATATTTTTTTTTTTTTATAGCCAAGTACTTATTCTATCGTTCTCTTTTGCCGAACCGCTTATTGTAGGAACACCGGCTGGCAAATGCAGATACAGACGCACACACAAACACACACACAAACACAAACAGACACACAAACACACGCACACACACACACACAAACACACGCACGCGCACACACACAAACACATACACGCACACACACGCACGAACATACATACATATGTGTGTGTACGAGTGTGTGTGTGTATCTGTGTATGTGTGTGTGTGTATTTATACTTCCATATTGGCTAATTCTAATGAGCGTAAGGTTTGTTACTTAACAGTCCATTGTATTCTTTACTGGAAACCAATTGGTAAGAGTGGCTGTGATGGATATTTAATACTATACACTTCGGATAATATCTCTCTCCCCCCCTCTCTCTCTCTATATATATATGTATATATATATATATATATATATATATATATATATATATAGCATCTGACCCCTAACCCCTGACTGTGTTATCTCTTTAGATTCTCTTTAATTCATAGCTGATTTCAACAGCAATAAATTAGCTGTTTTACTGGCCAAAGAATAATATTCTCCTCTAGTTCCTAGATGCCTGTAATTAAAACCAGACTTGCCGTCTACTAATTCTTCTGTATAACTAGAACCCTCTTTTTTTTTTTTTTTTTTTTTTTTCTTTTTTCCCTTCTTTCCCTATTTCTTTCTCTTTTCTCTTTTTTCTTTTTCTTCTTCTTATTCTCTTTTTCCTTTTCTCTTCTCTTTTAGTCCCCTTCCCCCCTTTTTTGCTCCCTCCTCCTTTATTTTCTCTCTTTTCTTCTATTCCCTTCCCTTTTCTATTCTTTGCCTCTCTAGAAAGCCCTCAGCCTTTAAAAGTTAAATAGCTACAGCCTCTTGTAAATAGCAGTATGTGATTAAATGTGGCAAATACCTAATCATATAACAAGAATTGATACCTACCTCATTATGTTCAACCATTGATAAATTTATCGCCTGTGAATATGAATTCCTCTTCATTTCTCTGGAAATTTACATCTACACCATTGGAAATTGTGCATCTATACAAAGGATTAATTCACCCTCTCTGTAATGCTAATAAGCAGGAATTGAGACCCACCTCGTTGTGATTAACAATGGATAAATTTGTCTTCTGTGAGTATGTAATCCCTCATCATATCTCTGGAAATTCATATGTGCTCTATGGATTAGGTCACCTTCTCTGTGATGCTATTAAAACTTTTTTAAAATTCTGTGATAAGACTGTACATCATCTTTAAAGAACTTTAATGAACTTTGGAAATCTGTTTATGTTACTTAATTATCTACATTACTTCATGAGTATAGCCTCAACCACTAGGATGTCTAGAGAACTCACATGTATTTTAGCTGATGAGTACGGGACACGTTTATATGCTGTAATTTTTACAACTTTTAATAAAGCCTGTCCTTGTATGAAACGATTGTACTAAAAACCTATCCATTCTTGTTGCTTCTTTCTGGCGTATATATATATATATATATATATAATAAGTAAAAGAGTAGGGATTTTAAATTCGGGCAGATACCTTACGAACAATCTGATAAAATGTAGCTTTTTCTCATCACCATATCGAATGATAGGAAACATTTTGAATCATTTAGAAAAGACACTTAAACTCTCTGCTTCCTTCGAGTTGTAAATCCCGTCTTTGCTCGAAGGATTTCATGTAGAACACAGAACATACTATGGAGACATAATAAGGAATGATGGAGGATTATACAGCTTTTACTATTCATTTATTGAAATTTATTCGTATGAAGGAAATGCTTTTTAGTAAATGAATTTTTAAGGTGTATAACTGTTTAGGTTTACTCCTTACCCATGGCATTCCATCAGATAGTAGATATGTAAATGTTGAGAATGGACATCAGGCCTATCAACTCCTTGAGTCTGAGAGAACGAATGAAGGTTCATGGTTCCAACCACGTCTCCTCTACAACCCCAGTGTCAGCGTCTTTACTTTCATCGTTTAGTTTTTTTTTTCTTTTCTAAACCTAACTTCGAAAGGCCTATTTCTGATATTTATTCGGCTTCGATGTATCAAGTACCAATAATATTCCGATTGATTCATTCGGTTTATGCAGCCACCTCCCTTACACGTGGTGTTTTTGTGTCTAAGAAAGAGATCAATATTTGGTATATCCGTAAGAAATGTTTTACAGTTGTATATCTTTTGTCATGTTACCAAGCCTGTCTGTTTGGTGTCTTTTATTGATCCGTATCTTTCTTTGGAGCTATGTCTTCCGTTTGGCCTGTTTCACTACAAGAATTTATAAAATAACAAAAACTACTTTTCGAAATACAGAAAATCAATACATTAGACAGTAATTTTGTTGAATATTCTCTATTATAAGTTTATTATTTTTGTTTGTTTGTGAGTTTGTTTTTGTTTTCTTTTTCTGCAGAGAATGATGTTGATATAATCTTAATATTGCATTATAGTGGCCAGTATAATACATAATGTTGAGGCAAGCAATACACAACTTTATATCAAACACCCGCTATCTCAGTTTCGAATCTAGTTCGAACTCATTTCACCTAACGATTTCGTTGCAACTGACTCTCAGCAACGTCTAGATTAAACAAACTAAAGAAGAGCTGAAGAACAGAACATATTTATAACGTTAGCACTTATTACCTCCATAGGCGTAAACCACCATTCTAACCATTAAATATATGTCCATATAATCTTGAAGGACTCTAGAACTGGCATTGTTGTTTAATTGTAGGTTGGTTCAAATTGACCATTGCTCAGTGTTGCTCCAGCTGCGACTTGTCTATTTTTAACCAGGACTACCTGAACTGATATTTAAAAAAAATAAAGATAAGGATTATTTTAAGAATATTAGGTTGATATTTCTAGCAGGTCGAGCGACCGCTTAGAGAAAGATTTTAGAGGAAGATAATGGCAAAGTGAGGCAAGCAGAACGAAGGATAGACTATAAGGAATCAAAACTAGCCAAACGTTAAGAAGCATTCTCGCAGACGTTACAGTAATATTTGTTAATAAAATGACACAGGAAGCTAAATATGAACTTAACCGTATTTCAAATAGTTTATCGGATATTTTCTATTATATACTTCAAGCCTGTAATATTCCTGTAATTTTACCAGCTCCTAAAGTATAAGAGAAACTAACTTGAATTGGTACTTGTCTAAATCGAGGAATTTCTTTTGATCGGGATTTTAGGATCGCAGTTAAATCTGAATAACTTTTCTATCGAGAATATATTGTAATATAATTGTGTCTATATAGTTATATAATACTTCACAATAATAGTTGAGATTGATTAACGTTCTAACGTTTATGAGATTCGCAAAGTAAGTCACAAATCGAAGTGAAACATTTTCCAAACTGGAATCAAAATCTAGTAATAAACGCTTTATTTCTGAGGAATTACCGTTGTACTATAGTGACGGGCATTTTCTTTTATAAATTAAATCATTTACATTCACAGAAGATTACGGTAGGATACGAGAAGGGAATTTGAATTTGTGGTCGTCACATTATTATTAGAGTAACTGTTGAAAAGAAGTAGCGGCAGCCATGTTGGAAAATTAAAGAGCTTAGGTTATATTTTATCTTACTCCACTTTGTTTATTATAAATAGCATGAAATCATCTTTCGATTTCAGTGATATTAATTCCACCACGATCATCTAGATCATCTACCACAGAGTTAAATGCTCTCGAGAGGTATCTTGGATTTTCTTCTCTCCACCACGCTTTTATAAAACAAAATTAAAAATAAATTCCTGAAACCAATAAAGTGTAGTTAACGTGAAAATTAAATAAAAGAGGCATTAGTGTATTATTATTAATCCATTATTGTTGATATCCGACTGTAGTTATTCCTCGTTCTTCGGTTTAATAAACAAAACAAAAGACGAACTAATTAAATTACATTTGCAAACTGACGTAAGAACATTAAAAGATCCAACTTGGCAAAGATGAACAAGTTGGCGGATAATCTTGCAGAGAAATAAAGTAAAAACATACTTGCAGTCTTCTGGTTTGATTCTTGCAGGATTTAGCCAACCATAAAATATTGAATATCAAGGTTAAGTCAAGGTTTTAGTGAAGGAAGGTGTGAGTCTTCTTGTTAGCAGATTATTTTCGGTTCGTTCTGAAATTAATATGCATGAAACATTCCAATGCTGTTCTTTGCACATCGGCTTGAAAGTGAAACTGTTGAATTTCTCGCTCTGACAGATATAGATTCTTTGTATTTCGAGTCTTTTACGTATTATTAATTAGATTTTCGTAATACGGCAGCCAAATGTTAGCAAGGCCAACTGATTATTGCATAATTTTTCAATTCTCTTAGGGTGTGAAATTGCTTTGAGTTGTAACAGTTATAAACATGCGCAACACAAGACGCAAACTCGCATAAACCGCTATACATGAAACACATACAGACACGTACATAAATATTCGCACACAAACATGCATATATACCCGTTCGTTCATTATATGCACGCTTATACACAAGAAGATTGATCTGCAAAAACCATACAATAACATGAATTGATGATAGATCGAAGCCTAGAGGCTGCTATAAAACTGTATTTACGTCCGGTTTTCTTGTTTCACATCATTCTACTAACACAGACCTGTTTCTTGTGTTAGATTTAGTTATTCATTCCCATAACATTTCATTTATTCAATTCGGAGATACATTAACAAAATATTCATACAATTCCAGTTCAATTAACATTGCGCTTCCATGTTATTCACGGTTTCTTCCCTTGTCCCTCCCTTCCTCTCTTCCCCTCCCTTCTACTCTCTTTCTATCATTCTATAACTACCTACCTATCTTAATATATTTATGCATGTCTACCCATATATCTTTCTTTGTGTCTTTCTACCTATATATATATTGATTTATCTATCTATTTATCTAACTATATATGTATCTAGCTATCTGTCTGTCTCTCAGTGCATCTATCTATCTATCTATCTATCTATCTATCTATCTATCTATCTATCTATCTATCTATCTATCTATCTATCTATCTTTCTGTCTGTCTGTCTATCTATCTATCTATCTATCTATCTATCTATCTATCTATCTATCTATCTGTTTATCTTTCTGTCTGTCTATCTCTCTGTCTAGCAAGATATTCATCCACCTATCTATCCTATTTTCCTGTATATCAATCAATTTCTTTGTCTCTAATTTTTCTCTCTTTATCTATTTCGCCATCTATCTATCTCTTTGTGTGTCTGTCTCACACTCTCTTTCTCTCTCTCTCTCTCTCTCTCTATCTATCTATCTATCTATCTATCTATCTATCTATCTATCTATCTATCTGTCTATCTACCCCTCGAACTATCTCCCTGTCTGTCTCTCAGTTTTCCCATCTATAGTGATATAATCTATAACTTTCATCCTTTTGTTACCATTTGTAGTGTTTATGAAACATTGGACATATTTTCGAAGCTCCTTCATGTCGAGGCTCACATCTGCCCGAAAATGCCTGAAATTCTTAGTTCTTCGAACCACGGTAAATTGATGTGTCGATTAAACAACGTAAAGGAAGATAAAACGAATTCTGTAATGATTGAAGAGGAGATAAAGTTTAAACATACGGAACACCAACAAACTTATTGACTATTTGTAAAATCCAACAACCAGCCACATCTCATATCTCGATTTCCATTGCGCATCCACACACACGCACCCCCTACACACATATATAAATATGACGGTCTTCGGATATTTGTGGTTTTAATCACTTTTTACAAGTATTTGAAAAACTTTTTATTATGTATCATATAGATGTAATTTTTGAAGCTGAATCCAAATTTCTTATTCATTTATTTCAGAAAGAAATTGAGCAAAAATATTACAGGTGTTGAAACTTTCATAATTTTCAGAATTTTCTGCCAATCAGAAACCAGTGCTTTCACTGCCTCTTCCATCATCGGTGGGCACGATATCGACATATCAAAACATTGTTCCGCAATGGTCGAATTCACTTGGGTAACAGTTGAGCTTCGAACATAAAAGGCTGCAACAAATATTGTAGGTATTTTGTGTGACGTCATATCGATCCTGTAAATCCACTTCCGGCCTAGAAAATGAGAGAGAAGACTGTTGACAATAGGGTGGAAGTAAGAAGACATATTCGAGAAACAAGGGGATAATCTCTCTCCCCCCTTCATCCATTATGCTTCAATAATCTTCAATAAAATGAGTGTATTTTCAAGTTAAGGAACAATGAATGCCACATCTATCTATCTATCTATCTATCTATCTATCTATCTATCTATCTATCTCTCTCTCTCTCTCTCTCTCTCTCTATATATATATATATATATATATATATATATATACTTATTATTTACTTATATTATATTTATCATTCTTTTTATACTTTTGGCTAAAAAAATAAAATTAAAATTAAAATTAAAATTAAAATATATTTTGTTTTAAATTTAAATTTTATATTATATATATATATATATTATATATATATATATATTATATATTATATTAATTATATTTATATTATGTTATTTATGTATTGGTTTATGTCTATCAGTGTTTGAGTTGCCTAATAGTGGTTTTATCTCTAATTCATATTATATATATATATATATACATATATGTATATATATATAGTTAGCTACCTATCTACCTATCTATCTTTCTCTGTATTATCTGTGTATACAGACGCACATGCGCTCGACCGCGTGCGCAGAAGCATCCGATGACACACATACACACACGCATATATACACAGAATACACAGAGAAAAAGAGTAATAGATAAACATATATACAGACAAACAGACAGACATACAGACAGACAGACAGAGAGGTAGACACAGTGACAAACAGACATAATGATAGACAAATAGCTACCCAGCTCGACTCGTCCCGCACCCGATAGCAGTCGTTAGGCATAGACCTATAGGTTGCAAATGGTTCGGCACTGTACGCGTGCATGCAGAACGGTTTCATCGCACTCATCGCATCTGGGGATGGTCGGCCCCGTGTCTCTCGAGCCATGCCTGTAGAGCTTATCCCGAACAGGTAGCGCTTCTCGGTAGCACTGCCAAGCTATCATCAACGACGATGATCAATGCCCAGCCCTCCTTTTAACGGATGTTGGCAGCAAACGGATCGCCTGATAATCGTAATGCATCCTTTCCACAAGAAGCGGAAGAGAATACGTTCAAGTTTGGTGATAGTAGGGTCGAGACAAGGCAAAATGGTCAGGTGGTAGTAGATGACGAACGCGATGAACATTTTCTCCACCTCGCCCCTACCTTTTAGGAATAGCTTCCTCTCGGCCCCAAAGTGATCACCCTGCTCGTTATTTCGATCCAGTTCTCCGTTTGGAGGTCCGGATCAAACTAGACCCCGAGCAACTCGACCGGACCGACGGAGGCGCTGGTGGATGGCATGGGCTTGCTTCTCCAGGCGCTGGTGGATGGCATGAGCTTGCTTCTTCAGGCGCTGAGCCGCAAGCCCACTAACTTTTCCCGGTTGATCTTAGCTCCTGTTACTGCATCGTAGTCTTTAGTGTCTCGCCGACCAGCTCGATGTTCTCCTGGCTAGACACTATGACGGTGACGTCGTCCTCGTATGCGGACACGCTCGTCCCGCACCCCAGTTCTCGCGGGATGCTTCTCAGCGTTGCCAGCTTCCGCAGTAGTGGATCTAAGGTCAGATTTTACTTGACCCGATTAATTCGCACCCCTGTTCATCTACCACAGACCAAATGGTGGCACCGTTTCCCTATTGCGCCTCCCCCACCTCTGGCCTCTCGCTCGGTTCCAACACTTTCGTTCCTTTAGGCACGCATCCTAGCTCTGATAACACACCCTTCGTGTTTGGCGTTGAAGTGTTGGTCGAAGGCCAACCTCGCCGTCAAAACGCTGCATACGATGTCACTTCTAATCATCTTTTCTATCTTCTTAACTAGCTCGTTCACTACTGTGTTTCTATCAATGGCTAATGCTTTGCTATATCTAATGGCTTCTACTTTTATTGCTCTCTTGAGGTCAAACCACAATTTTGTTGATGATGGCTCCCCGTCTATTCCTATCTCTGCCCACGTAATCTGCATGTGTGTCCAAGGTAGCATTCCAATCCCCCATTAAGTACGGGATGAGACGTTCCGAGGAATATTTCTAGACGTCGAAAGAAATCCGGCCAACCTGTTAAAGGCGGTGCGTTGACTGATACGAGTCGAAAAGCACACCCATTGCTGCCGTAGACATCCAGGACGACTAGTCTACCGTCCGAGTTTACAAATATTGTCTTTACTTCGAGATCCAGTCTCTTGCGAAAAAGTACCGCCGTGCCACTACCGCCCATTTTAGATAAATAGATAGAGATAAACACACAGATAGATAGATAGATAGATAGATAGATAGATAGATAGATAGATAGATAGATAGATAGATAGATAGATAGATAGATAGATAGATAGATATCCGGTGGCTACAACGACTATAAAGTGACCGTGCAAACAGCCAGTTTTGGCCTCTCCTTAGAAACTTGTCAAAGACCACTTAACTGGCAGAGTGTGCACGGACTGCTGCGATGTAGAAGTCTACAGTTTCATCTCGAAAATATAAACACGCTGTGATTGGTCGGGAATAAGAAACAGAATTAGCAGCGCAGCGTGGCTTCCATAAATATATGTGTGCATAGAAATCGTGTACGATAGTATTAACAGAGGAATCGTGACTTCTATTATGAATGTGTGTATGTATAGTTGTGTGTGTGTGAGTATGTGTGTGTGAGTGTGTTTGTGTGTGTGTGTGTGTGTGTGGATGCGGCTGTTTTTGCGTATATCTATATATAATCTGATATAGATTATAAATCTTCATTAAGTTAATGAAAGATGTATATACATAATCGATATAAAGCATCCATTTATATTCTAATTATGTAGAATTATATATTTACTTTCCTGTGTATTATATACTTATATATATACTCATGCACACACACACACACCTACGCGCACGCACACACACGTATATATAAAGACTAAGAGAGAGAGAGAGAGATGCACATACATAGACGCCTACACGCACACATATATATGTATATACTTAGAGGGAGAGAGATACGCACACATCTACACGCACATATATAGTCTATATATAGACTAAGATACACACACAGACCTATACGCGCACACACACTCATATACATATAGACTAAGTGAGAGAGAGAATGAGTGAAAAATACACACATGCACAAACATACACACACACACACATATTAATGGCGGTGGCGGTTATACGAACGTATATAATGTATTTGTTGTGACTGAAATGAATGCATATCTGTTAATTGCATGTGTGAGTGTGTATGTGTGCGTATGTGTGTGCGGGGTGTGTGAATATACTTATGGACGCATCCATGCGTAAGTGCTTATCGGCGGAGTCCAAATATCCGAATATATGTTTATATGTGGTTGGCTAGGTACAGATTTGTATCTGTGCGTGTGGATGCGTGTGTCAGTGTGTCCATATCATTTTGTGTGTATTTGTTTCTAATGTATCTCTGCGTACCAATATTTGTATATGCGGCTGTATATGTGTGTATGTGCGTGTGTGCATCTACATGTGTAGGTGTCTGTCTTCTAGGCAGCATATCTGTGTCTCTATATGCAAACCTCTGCTTATATACACACGTGTGTTTATGTGTGTGTGTGTGTGTGTGTGTGTAGTTGTAGGTATGTTGTGCGTTTGTTTTTAGTCTACATATGATTGTGTGTATAACTGCTTGTGATTGCTTGCCTATGTGTCCGTCTGCCTCCTGCATTTCCGCTTCTGTGTTAGTATATCAGTTTAGCTGTACATGCGTGCACGTGTGTACGTATGTGTGCGTGTGTTTGTGTGTGTGCAAGATAGAGAGACAGACAGAGAAAGAGAGAGATTGTGTATGCATGTGGTTCTCAATGCATGTCTATGTTTCTGTACACACACACACGCACACACATACATAAACACACACACACACGCACGCACACACACATACACACACATACACACACACACACACACACACACACACACACACACACACATATATATATATATATATGAGTGTGTCTATGTACCCATGTGAATTCCACTTCGGGTATATGTATGCCTGACTACATGCATTGTACGTACAACCACGTGCGTACACCTGTAGGCACCTCTGAACGTCCATATATTGGCGTATATATATATATATATATATATATATATATTATATATATATATATATATGTGTGTGTTTGTGTGTGCATATGTGTGTGTGTGTTATATGTGTACTCATGTGTGTGTGTATGTATGAGGCGCTGTCTTTTCTGTGTGTGCGCCTCTAAATGAGTCGGTCGGCAGTTAGCATGCTGAAGTAGTCACACACATCTAACATTTCCTCCTCGGTAATAATAATATTTAAACTAATAGACCCATCGATTATAATCAATATATATGCACCGAACGTTTAGTGTGTACACTTCCTTGTACACACTGATGAAATTTCCTCTCTTTCATGGCTTCTCCATCTGCTCCAGCAGAGAATAGCAAGGCATCGAATCAACATTTACAAATTTCATAGATTAAAACAATTGGCTTTGAAAAGTCAAAGAAGGATCTAGGAACAAAAGAGAAAGACAGAGAGAGAGGGGAAGAGATAGAGGCAAAGAGAGAGAGAGACACACACAGAGAGAGAAAGGGGGGGGAGATGAGAAAAGGGAAAGAGAAAGATGTACGAGGTAAATTCTGGGGGATGCAAATGTTGCGTCAATGGATTTCCATTGAAAGTAGATATTTATGATTTCTAAATTGCTCAGAGGTTGAACTGAAGGAAGAGCAAGGAGGAAGGAGAAAACGACAGAAGCCATTAAATAATAATAGTTTCAAATATTGGCAGAAGGCCAGCAATTTTAGGGGAGGGGGCAAGTCGATTACATCGACCCCGTTGTTTATTTTATTGATCTCGAAATGATAAAAAGGTAATGTCACCCTTGGCGGAATTTGAACTCTGAATATAAAGACAGACGAAGTGCCGCAAAGCATTTTGCCCGGCACGCTAACGATTCGGCCACTTCGCCGCCTCATGAATAATGATGATGATAACAATCCTTTCTACTAAAGGCACAAGGCCTGAAATGTTTGGAGGAGGGGACAAGCTGATTACATCGACCCTAATGCTCCACTGGCACTTAATTTATCGATCCCGATGGATGAAAGGCAAAGTCGACCTCGGTGGAATTTGATCTCATAACGTAACGACGGACGAAATACTGCTAAGCATTTTGTCCGACGTGCTAACGATTCTGACAGCTGGCCACCATATAAGTAATAATAATAATAATAATAATAATAATAATACAGGCAGTGGCTCTCATGGCTTCTGATCTTAACTGATTGGAAGTGTTATCATGTACATTGTTTTGTCTTGGTTATAAAAGATGGTCTACAGCAAATATTCTGCTCAATACCACAGATCTGCTTGTCAGTTGTTTGACCGTAACCAGTTGAGCATGTCCCTTATTGGCTGATGATATGTGCATCTCTGATCACGAGCAGAAGTAGTGGGGGAGCATCATAGCCATGTGTTGTGGGGGATTCTTTAGGGTTTGAATAATTCACCTCTGGAAACATGGGTGTTTTGTTCAACATCCTTAAACAACCCTTATTCAGGGACCTTTTGAGCGGGATAGGTTATTCGAAAGAGAAGAAAATTCTAACTGGGCCCCACCTGCAAGGTCATGTGCTGTTTATCTTGATATGAGATCACCATGTCGCGCACATATGGTTGTGATGCATGTGCCTGGTGTACCCTTATCAGACGGGTAGTCATGATGGGTATACTGGGCTTCGTATATTTTTATCCCAATGTCACTTTGATGGCATGGCACTGCTCTCACACTCAATAATAATAATGTAATGAAATGAGAAGGGGATAGTGACAGGGGTGACACAACAGTTTTCAAATTTGGACATAAGGTCTACAATTTTAAGAAACACGGATAGTCGAGTACAACTGGTATTCATTTTATTCATTCCGAAATAGCGAAAAGCAAAGTCGACCTCGGTGAAATTTGAACTCAGAACCTAAGGACTTGGAAGAAATACTGTGAAGCACTTTTTTCTTATGCTCTAATGATTGTGCCAACTCATCATCTTCAGGTTTCGCAATTAGGCAGAAGGTTAACACTTTTAAGAAGAGGAAACTAAGCGATAGGATCTATCTTTGATTTTGACTTCTACTTTATTTCAGGTCGTCAAGGAAAGTTAAATTTGTCTATGGTGGGGTTTGAACTCAGAATGTAAATAATGATATCAGTGTCATGAAGAAACGATAGCAAGAAAATCCCCTAAATGTCCGATACTTCGGTCAGGTTTGAATTTGGAACGTAAGAAGCTGATTTATTTTCTCAGTGTAAACGAAACTGCTTGCAAATGGAAGATACAAATGCAAACTTGAAGCAGGATACTGAGCGATTTTCATAGAACTTGGGTAACAACAAAAATAGTGTCGCCTTAATCAACCGGTAATGATAATTAAAAAAAATAACTGTATTGAACAACGAAAAAAAAGTATACTTATAAACAGAATAATTCGGAATAAGCCGCGAGCACAACACAGGTTCATGTATAACACTCTACTTTCTGTATTATCAAATTTGCTCTTCCTTCACCCCAACTATCTATACAGCTCCTGATTACTGACTAAATGTAAACACTTCGTCCAAATGTAGAATTTGTAATCTTTAATTTCTATATCTGAAGAATTTCTAACAGGAAATTCCTTTCATGTCTAACGTATAAAATTCAAAACGAAATCGTTGCGATTTTGTGTGTGTGCGTGCGTGCGTGTGTGTATGTGTGTGTGTGTGTGTGTGTGTGTGTGTGTGTGTGTGTGTGTGTGTGTGTGTGTGTGTGTGTGTGTGTGTGTGTGTGTGTGCGTGTGTGTGTGAGAAGTTAGGCGAAAGTTGAGCAAACGGGAAACTAGACGAAAACTTAATGGACGGGAAATTCAGACAAAGACACGATACACGGAATGTTCACAGCTAACTTTTCCTCGTCAGTCAATGGTTTCGCGCCACTAACATTCCGACAACTCAGTTTTTGAATATATAACTGTCTGTTTTCCTATTTCTGTCTATCTTTTCTTTCCCGCCATCCATCTTATAAAGACGCGGTTCGTTCTAACAAAGTCCTGACCACTATTGCTAGAATTTCTATTCAGAACAATAGGAAGAATGGTACATGTTGAATTTCAGGGCCGTGTAACACGTTTAAGGTATTCTGTCGGAAATTAAATTCGCAAATTGCAATTTAGTTTGTTAATTTCTTTACTTCCAGATTCTGTCTTTTCGTGATTATTACTTCGTCACTTACCTAACCGAGTGTACCAATGATGAAGATGAAAGATGTCAATATATTATTTGGTCACTGAAACTACAGATTCTGAAGTAGTTATCAGTAAATGTACTGTTTTCTCACGAATTCTGATGGAAATGTCCATATTTATTGGTAGGTTCATCTCTAGAACACTACGTTGTGTTTAATTTCACTCCAGAATAACAATATAAAGTTTGTTTTCATTATTTGGGAGGCGACAATTTGTTGGGTGGGGAATAGAAATGTTTTCTATATATAAATGCTGTTTGGTTGTGTAGTTCACTTCGCAAAATACCGTTCTCGTTTCGGTCCCTTTACCCGTCACTTTGAACGTCTTCTTGTGAGAAGGATGTTTATGTGGGCGTGTGGGTGTGTGACAGAGAGAGAGCGAGGGTTATGTTATACCTGTAACTACTTCTCTACCATGGTTCTATGCTAGTATCCAGGAATTTGAACTCAGTTTTCAAAAGTAAACTACCGTAAATATTGAGACAATAAACCAAAGACGGTGGCATCCTGCCTCATGCTTGAGGTAACCGGGCGACTCACTGTTGTGATATTTCTGAGGATAAACTAAATGGTATCGCTTTTATTATTAATAATTTATTGTGTGATATTGTCCAGTATAGCCACCCACCCCGCTGCCTATGTTCCTCTAATCCCAATTTATTTGTCCCCCAATAACATCTTACAATTCTTTTCTCCGTAACGAAGTCATTTGACCGAAACTTTAGAATTCTCTAATTCCGCTCGCTTTAAAAGTTAATCCAATTTTGATATTTTCTAGTTTGTATTGTCACCAAGGACTCTGCAGTTATACAATAAAATACCTCTTTTCTTACAAAAGGAGGTGTGTGATAATTAGTTTATATATTGTTCCAGTTGAATAAACTATGAAGTTTGTATTACTCGCGAATATGTTTGTTGTCTGAAGACAAAACATAACATTACTCATGTAGTTTGTGCTGTATAAATGACCAGTAAATGAAACCAGATCCTAGTTGTTTCTCTGACATGGAAATTTTTGTTGTTCGTTGTGGTGAAACTATGCTACTTTGTTTTTGAAGATGCTATAAAGATAAATACCAATTCGTAAATTTGCTTCATGGAGGTGAAATGTTGCTTCATTGGAGGAAAGACAACGAAGCATTGCTGTATGTATAAATGTATAAATTTAATAACATTTTATAAATGGTTGAAAGTCATTTCATAGTTTTACATTGCTGTAATCTATATCAGTTACTGCCTTGTGGATTTGCAATGAACATGAAGAATAGATTTAAATAGCTTGTGAACAGATTAAATATATATTAGCCAAGCAATAGATCTATAACTTTCTCTCTAGGTTATACTTTCATCCTTGGTGATTAGATTTGTCTGCGCTGTTGCAAGCAAACATGGCGACTGAACTTGGTTGTAGAGATTTGTTTTAAATATATACGCGAGAGACTTACTGTAGCATGTTAATAACTTATACCAATATCGAGCTATTTGCCTTCCCGTTATTCAAGTTTCTCTCGACGATTCTGTGAAACTTCCACGTCTGCTGATGTAAGTTTTCAATGAGGATGTTGACACCGTATTTATTCCTGATTGCATTCAGCCATATTGAATTATGGTTTAAATTTTTCTTTTCATTTCAGATTTTAGATAGAAAAGCAGTTCTTTATTCTGAGATATTAGTATCCTTCGTCGTCCTTTCGTATGCAGTTTGTGGATTAGAAGCAAACGAGTGGTCAACAGTGGTTCATTGAAGTAGAGTTTTGTGATAACAGAATTACTCACTGAATATCTTGAGCTCGAACATTGATTTTTGTTTATTTCCCGACAATAATCTCCGTATTGTTTTGTGCATGAGTTGAAGACGTGAATTTATTACTCACGTTCTGTTTGATCCCGCAGTATTGGCTGTTGATATCTTCTTATAACTTTGTTATCCATCTTCGCTGATATTTCATTATAACTGTACAATGATGGCTGCTGTATCCAAACAGGTATTACTTGTCCACTGTATGTTATCAAACGTTCTTGTATAGCTTCCAGCGATATTGTTAATGACTTTTATCATGGGACGTTTTTTCTTCCATCTTTCGTCAAAAATGTCTCTTATCTAATGATAGCTTTGAGAAATATGATGTATTCTTCTCTAACTGCCGTTTTAAATTGTTTTAAGCTGTTTATAATCTACAATTATCTATATCAGATCAGTTTTCCATACGGAAATAAGTAGAAGGGAAGAAGAAGAGGACGGTTTATTTCCATTTTGATCTTTTATTTCGCGGCTTTTGATTGGATTCGAGCATCGTAAGTAACTCGATGTATGTAACAAAAGTCAGTATGAACAATCTCTGTGTGCCATAGTCACTGTGTGGAGGGCAACAAATAAAAAGAAAAATAACTATTAGTTGTTGTTTATCTAACAAAAGATATTCGTGGTGGATTGCATCGCAAGAATTCTGTAAGTACTTTCTTTAGCAGATAGAAGAGTTTTCTCGAAATTTAATTACATTCGAGCAAATCTTAATTTAAATAAAAAACCCAACCGTGGGTATAGAAGCGAAATCTTACCTATTAAAAATATTTTATATAACCAAATCTGAAGACGGTTAAACAGAGATAAAAAGTGTTTCTCTTATATGTATATAGCTGCTTAAACATCGATATCATCATTAGTTCATATATCCGAAAAAGCAAACTGTAAAACATTAGAGCAGCATTATATAGGACATTTTTCGTTATGGTTGGTTATAGAGTGACCATTGGTTTCGCACCTATAAAGTGTTTAGTAGTATAAGTGACACGTCAGATTCAAATGGCTGGAGTCAGAGAACTTCTCTACAACTGGAAGGAGGAAAATGTCATGGTCAATTAATTTTGTAAACATGTAATTCACCATTTGGCGACTAGGAAAATGCTATCAACCACGAACTTATTCTGCAGGTCCGTCGTAGACATAACCGGTACCGCTCTAAGGAGTATAACGCTGCCCCACTCAAGGTTTTGCCAGGCAGGTTTCATTCTGGAAGATTCTCATTTACAAAACTATGATGTTTTCCTCCCTCCTGTTGTCGGCAGGATGTGTGCCTCCGGCCATATGAGCCTGGTGAATCGCCTATACACAGTTAAGCACCGTCAAGTTGCAAAGCTAATGATCACTCTCTGACCAACCATAACAAATAATATTCTAATATAAAAATGGGGTGTTTGCTGAAATGTATGAAGGTGTTTAAGCTGCCTAGATTCGTTTTTCTGATTCTGTATATACATGCAAATTTCTTCCACCCGGGATTACTGTATTGCGAATAAGGTATTGCAGTTTAACGATGTGTTATCTATTAGCGTCTTAATTAACTTGGATGCATTGTTTTTATACTTATACATCGACTCTTGTATTCGGAAAAAGCGTAACTGCAGCACTCTCTGCTCACAAGCGCTAAAGGGATTGTCCTAAATATGTGTGTGTGTGTGTGTGTGTGTGTGTGTGTGTGTGTGTGGTGTGTGTGTGTGTGTGTGTGTGTGTGTATCCATAAAACTCTTTTATATCCGCCTGGTTTCAGTTCTGCTCTTCCATTGGCTGACTTATTCGTCTAATTGTTTGGGCGCCCATTTCTTGCTCAACTATATTTCTGATAACAATGTTATGCAAACAACAGTAGCGTGTGTGCGTTAGTGTGTGGCTGGGTGATTATACATGTGTGTATGTGTGCGTGTACGTGTATATTTCTATGTGTGTGTGTGTGTGTGTATTTCTATATCAGTGTGTATTTCTATGTGTGTGTAGATTCAATGTAGGTTAACCGAAATATGGAATATTGGGTTAGAGATATAAAATGTTGCCTCCATCAATCGAGAGATGCTTGATGTCTGTTGACAAGATATCAAATGCGATTGTAGATGTTACATTGGAAGAACTATTCAATTAGTATTGCATTCTTCGATGGCAACGAGCAGGGGGTGTTGGGTGGGGTGGCATAGATTGTGTAAAAGTGAGAGAGCATAGTGAAAAATGGAAAGTGAAAGAGAGAACGAGTGTTGGTGTACATATGTGTGTGTTTCTCTGTGTGTGTATGTGTGTGTGCGGGCGTGTCTGCGTGTGCGCATGTGTGTGCGCGTTCGCTTATGCATGTGCGCGCACGCGCAAACGTTCGCGAGTATGATTTTATGAATCTGTGCAATCAGTAAGGAGAAAACGAGTGAGAGAGAGCTTCTGTCCATCCATGCAGCCCGTAGTTTGTGAAAACTATATATATATGTAAACATAAGTACGCATGTGTATAAATAAATAAATATATATATATATATATAAATATATGTATATACTTATATATACATATATATATATATATACACACATACACACACACATATATATGTATTTATATATATATGTATGTATATATATATATTTATATATATATGCGTGTGTGTCTGTGTGTGTGTACATTTATGATCTTTTTTTACATTTTTCGATGTCTCTTTGGGTTTTAGATACAGAATACTCAACGTTCTATTCTAGTGCTAAATTAATGTAGTGTCCAATCTCTCCATCTCCATCTCTTCTTTGTCTCTCTATCTCTATCGCTCTTTGTAAGTATATATACTCGTGGGTGTAAAGGTGTGAGTTTATATGTATATGTATATATATATATATATACACAAAGAGACAGAGAAAGAGAGAGGTAATCCAGAAGCTGAGAGGCAAAGAGGCAGAAAGATTGTCCTCCTTCAAGGTGAGATTCAATCATGGCAATCACTTAAGTAGAAGACACATTGTAGACAAATGCTGCTTCCCCTGGAAAAAATCACATCAGAAATAATTGATGTATTAAATTTTAGTTACCGATGATAGATGACAGTGATAAAATAGATTCTGTTCATGCGTATGCTTGTTAGTAAAATCGCATATCACGGAGTAAATTTCAAGAGAATAATCCAAAAAAAGAATGTTTCAATTTTTGTTGATCTCAAGTTAGTTTCTTTTCGTTTTGGAGAGCCATTGATGTCACAGCTTTCAGTATCATCCTCTGAATTCCATTTTTTTATAGTCTACTCGGTTCCAGGTAATAGTTGTACATTTGAGCCCTGAATTTGCTCATTGCAAGTTCGAATTCCTTCCATTCCAATTTCTATGAACAAAATTGTAATCTACCCCCTTGAACACGCGTCTCTGCAAACTTTCATTTTAAAATATTTTTCAGAATTTTCTGAGAGAAAATCGAAGAATATCCGAACTGAGGTTTTACCAAAGTTCTCTAGAAGTAAAATGCAGTATCACATTTATGAATTATACAAACAATTTTCTGTCAGAAAACAACTAAAGGCTAAAAATGTTAGTTTCTAATGGTGTTTTAAATGGATGCCTCATTAATAACTCTCGATAGTCTTGTTGACACGGGGACACTAGTACAGTGACTAATGCAATTCAAAATTTCAGCCGTTTCCTCCAGTATGAATGAAAGCGTAAAATCGTACAACCATTTTTTGAGAACGTCTCAGGAAAATTCTCATTTTCTGTAACCAACGCGTTGAAAAGACGTGTCTCTCCCGAAATATATCACACTCTGATACCAGTCCATGGTTTATAATATAGAACATGCACTCAATCACATTTATGTACTAAGAGTTTTCTTATTTGGTTCTCTGCATGAAATATTAAGTCAGTTGCCTCCTCGTGGTGTAATCAGTTCTGTGTCTTTGACATCAAACAAGAAATTAAAGGAAGCATCTTTTAGATTTTTTTCCCCAGAACTATTTAACTACCTTAGTGAATTAGAATACTTCCGCCTGGGATTTAAAATAAGCTCGCCAGGAACTCAGCAAGGGGAATTTTATCATTTAGTTCATAACTTTTTTTTTATAATGATTTATCCATTTGACAGAGAGAACGAAACACAAAATAACGAAAATGTTATTAGTTCCAGGCATTGATGCGGTTTTGTTTGAACAGAGGAAGGAAACTTTAACGGCGTCTGGTCGCCTTCTTGGTTTACAATCGTTTCCTAAAGCAATCTACAATGGAATTGTCGCATCAATGTAATATTTAGTATAAAAATCAATTACTGAAAATTTCTAATATTTGTTCGTTTCTTCTCGTCTATAAGCAATCACGGTTGTTTCGAGTGCTTTTAGCATTTGAATCGCTTTCATCAGTCTGTAGAACTTGTGCACCAATCATATATTATGATAGATATGAATGCACAGATTAAATTTAACAGCTACAGAAGATAACGAGGAATAGAAACTGTAAGAAAAAGATAATCGGTAAATATTTGGTTTTCAGAAAAAAGCCAAATAAAATATGCAAAAAAGGGGAAAAAATTATGATTAATGTTTTTTCCTGGTTTCATAACATACACACATATATACACATTGACAGAGGAGTAGATGTATATATATATGCATTAATATATCATTATACAATGTGTATGGATATATATGTTACATAAATGCATGCATATGTGTGTGTGTCTGTGTGTGTATGAAAAGAGGGTATTGATCTTAAAAACGAACAAAAATAAAAATTTTATATTTAATTCTTCAGAGATTTTAAGCAAACACAAGAAAATTCGAAGAACAAAACATTAAAACACAAAGACAAAAGTCATGAATTGAGAAGAAGAGACGAATGTGAAGGGTTGGAGGAAAGATGAAGTTGGGAAAATGAGATTTGTTCTGACTGTCTCCTAAAACAATTCCAAAATATAAGTGCATCTTAAATCTGACCTTAACAATATAAATTTTACGAATAAAATGATAATGTATGTTTGCGACCTTTACCAAAAACTTTGCTTGACCAAAACAGTTTAGATATTTCCATAATCTGTATTTCTTGTACTGCATCCAGCCATAAATAGTCAACACTCGCAGTGTTATACTCATACATAAGCACTCACACCGGAACACTACAACATGGCACAAAGCATGAAGTAATGTCCGAATATATATTCAAGGATATTTCCGGGGTTGTGTGTTCTTTCAGTTGCATGTAATTCGATATATATAACATTCATAATTTTTAACTGAAAAACTACACACCAAAATGCACACATAAGCATACATATGTGCATATGTATATATGTGTGTGTATGTAATTGTGTGTGTGTGTGTGTATGTATCTATTCACTTTATCAATCTATTCAATGAAAATAAACAGCAAAACCCTGGAAGTGTTATTAAGGAAGAAGCAGAAGTAGCTGCCAGTCAGGAGATGGGGGAACTTAATTAACTAAAGAGACACAAACAAGTGACGACACCCACTCCGATGAATACGAAAGTTCCACAACAAAAACGTTTTCGCCAGGAGACTGCGGCGATGTGAAACACTAGTCATAAAAGATTCATTTGGCAAAAAAAAATAAATAGATAGATAAATAAAATAACCATCCTGAAATTCAACAATATATTATTATTATTATCATTATTATTATTATTATATTATTATTATATTATTATTATTATTATTATTATTATTATTATTATTATTATTATTATTATTATTATTATATACATATACATACGAACATACATACATACATTCATACATACATACATACACTAATACATATATATATATACATACATATCGATATAGATATATAGAAATATTTCGTCGCCATCTTTCTGCGATGTTCCTTCAGTGTCCACTGTCTTCCACTGAGACCGAATGGAATTGTTTGTATTAAAAAGAATAGGGCTACACTGCGGAGTGCATCAATCATAATTCCTCGCGGTTCAGTGTAGTCGATTCTGAGTAAGAGACTGAGAAAGAAAAACTATTGAATGACGTATATCTGCTTACATGTGTTGTTTGTGTATCTGATGACGTATATCAGCTTATTCGTATACGCGTATGTTAGCCTGTCTGAGTATTTGCCCTGAACTTTGATAGGAATATGAAAGAACCATTTACCATTGATTATGAATTATATTTACTGATCATATTGTTCATTTAGAACGTGAAAATTCTTCTAATCTATGAATCACACGAACAATATGGTCGTATCTGATTAGAACGGTTATACATTCTCATTTCGCGGTCAAATGCAGTTTCTGTTAAAGATAAATCACTTTTTCCTTTCCCCTTGATTGATCATTTTCTGAATCAACGTTTTATTCCATCATTTCACGTGTATGAGGATGGCATAATCTTTTAATTCCATGGAGATTATCTATGATGTATATATCACAGTTATATAACTATCTTGCATTGTTTCTATGTTTTGTTTTACTGCTTTTCAGAGAAATACGAAATTGTATGCTTACGAAATATAATATTTAAAACGTGCTTTGATAAAAGGGTTATGATATAAACTACAGACTGATTGTAACAGACAGTCGCTAACAATCTGTAATAGCTGGACGAACTGTTAATCATTTTCTACTAGGAATAGATCCATAGTTTGTATGTGGAGAGAAGACAGAATACTCTTCTAGATATATAAACGATAGATTTAGGAATAGATCTCAGTAACATAAGACAACAATCTTACGACATTGCGTTTTGAATGGAAAATTCGTGGTGGGTGACTTGCTATTTCACATTTCTGGTGTTTGTATACTAAAAGAGCATATTGTGTCGAGTAAATTTACTCTCTGCTGTGTCGGAACATACGGCCTTGTGTGAACAGACATCTTTGCCTGTGTTATTACATTGAAGTTAGATATATACTTGAGTCATGTTCTCTCTGTAGTCATATGCGCAGACAGCTACGTCGCTTTTCCTCGTGGCTGTAGATAAATGATCATCAGGCATTGGAGTTTAGTTAATCGAATATATTTTCATGTGAAATAATTTGGCATGGAGCATGAGAAAAGGTTTGCCTGGAGTAGAAATTGCAGGCATATCACTGGTAAATGCTTTTTAAAACTATCATAGGAAACCGATCGTTTTATGCCGTAACAAAGGCGTCTAGCACGCCAGACAAAATGATTTTCGATATTTCATCCGTCTTTACGTTCTGAGTTCAAATTCTGCCGAGCTCGACTTTGCCTTTCATCGTACGGGCTCGATGTAATAAGTACCAGCTGAGCAGTGAGGTCGATTTAATCGGCCTACCCCTTTCCTCCGATCTTGCTGGCCTTGCGCCAAAATTTGAAACCAATAATTATATGATGTAACGTCAACAAAAACAAACACTTCTACTGCTACTACCACGACAACTACTGTCGTTGGAAATGGAGATCTCCAGGTCCACATTCTTGAACAGCTGCTGCTGTTGCCGCTGCTGCTGTTCTTGCTTCAGCTACTGTAGCTGCTAATCCAAATGTATAGGCATTAATCCAGCGGCATCATTTTGGTATTTTTGTGAGATTATTTCATACATTTTATATACCATTTGCCTGACCCTGTGACCTAGTTTCTAATAAAATCTTATGAAAACAACACAATCAATCCTTACTGCATAAATCTTAGAATTCTTGAAATTATCTTACAGAATATAGGCGCAGGAGTGGCTGTGTGGTAAGTAGCTTGTTTACCAGCCACATGGTTCCGGGTTCAGTCCCACTGCGTGCCACCTTCGGCAAGTGTCTTCTACTATAGCCTCGGGCCGACCAAAGCCTTGTGAGTGGATTTGGTAGACGGAAACTGAAAGAAGCCCGTGGTATATAGGTATATATATATATATGTATGTGTGTATATGTTTGTGTGTGTTTGTTTCCCCAACATCGCTTGACAACGGATGCTGGTGTGTTTATGTCACTGCAACTTAGCAGTTCGGCAAAAGAGGCCGATACAATAAGTACTAGGCTTACAAAGAATAAGTCCTGGGGTCGATTTGCTCGACCAAAGGCGGTGCTCCAGCATGGCCGCATTCAAATGACTGAAACAAGTAAAAGAGTAAAAGAGTAATGTCCAGTGTTTTAGCTATTTGCATTGCTGCGATTTTCTCGTTCATTTACACCGCTAACCACAGTCGCCTTCCAAGTAGGCAGCCTAAGATTACTCGCTGATGTGCGCTTATGTAAACTAATAAAATAATGTAGTGTACTTTTGGACAAATACAGTTATTGCTGAGACTTGTGACAATGAGGCGATTCGTCACGTACTTTCATAATTTGCTATGGCTGTTCAACGCTAATTTTATTTATTTCAAATTTTCTACATTATTTATAAACACAACATTGAAAATTACATTTATTTGACAAAAAGTATGTTCAAGATTGCGCTATTTCAATGTTTCAATATGGCGTGTTTCACTGCTCACAGCGCCACTTATCAAAATAGTATATTCTAGAGATAAATAGAAATAAAGAGAGAAAGAAAATTTAATTTCTGGAAATATTTTCTTTCAAAACATTCACATTTGGGAATTTCAGAGAGACCAATAAATCTACAAAATAAGAACAATATTTATCTCAGTAGAATATCAAATATTTTTATCAGAAATATTGGCATTTAAAATTCCTTAGACGGGAAAGATGGCTTTCTTTAATTTTGATTTTTTTTTTATCCTACCTTTATATTTATATTTTAACTTGTCACCTATTATACACGCACATAGATATATGTGTGTGTGTATCTATCTATATCTATATATATACACACACATACACTTAAATAAGTGTATATATATATATATATATATATATATATATATATATATATATATATATATATATATATATATATATGGATAAGTATTACTATATTTTTGTTTAGATGTATATAAATACACATGCATACATCCCTATATATACGTATATATATATATAATATATATATATATACATATATATATATATATATATATATATATATATATATATATATATATATATATATACGTATATATATATATATATATATATATACATACTTATTTATGTGCATGTGTGTATGTATTTATTATGCATGTATGTATATATGTATGTGAGTGTATGTATATGCTTGTATATATGTTTCTCACGTGTATGGATTTGAGTGGGTGTATTTGAAAGTTTGTATATGTATGTAGTGCTCTCTTTATATATACATATGTCTGTATACATGCTTAGCTTTATATTTTTGTAATTCGTTTTGCTGCTTCAGTTTGCTACGCAAAAAAATATAACGTGTCGATTCATATAAATAGAGTGTTCCCTAACACTGATATATCCTAACTAGAAAACGAACGTATGTTACAAAAACCAAAAAACCAAATCCCTTTTTTAAACCCCTTTGGCTGTAATAAATGCTAAATGCAACAGAAAAAGAATTTTAAGTATTTTCGCAGGATAAGAAAAAAATACTTTCGAATCATATTTGATGATAACATTTGATATAACATATTCCGATATGATTTATGCGATGACGAACCTGATCCAAAGTGTGTAGATTTTCTGCGAAACACTTGTTATTTGCGTGAGTGGATGTGTGATTTGTGAAAAAACATTAAAAAAGTAATGACAAGCTGGAAACTGAAAAACCAAATGATTTCCGCCATTTTATTTTAAATTTTACTTGATTTTTCCCTTGAAATATGTTACCGAAAGAAAAAAAATGAAGAAACGAAATAATTATTTGATATTTTCTTAATGAAGACTCAATTTCCAATTCCTGTAATTCGCAGACATTATCACAGTTGGCAGTTTTGTTTTTTCGACCTCGGAAACCTGTCTGTCAGCAAGTAACATAACTGTCGATCATTTGGGTTTTTTTTTTCTTATTCTTCAATTTTGTTGTTGTTCATGTTATTTGTCCTGTAGGTGGAAGGTCATTTCCTGTTTATCTTTCCTGCAGCCAAGAAGGTAGAGTCAACTGAATCAACACTAGTACACTACAGTCCCTCTCCCTCCCTCCCTCCCTCAGAATGTATGCATGTACGTATGTATGTATGTATGTATGCATGTATGTTTTTGAGGACGTTAACACAATAACACCGGTTGCCAAGTGGTTATGTTGGAATAATATAAACACAAAAGCACACGGAGATAAATATTCGTGTATACGACGGACTTCTTCCAGTTTCCGTCTGCCAAATCCACTCGCAAACGCGGTGGGACTGAACCCGGAACCATGAGGCTGGGAAACAAACTTCTTACCACACAGCGACCCCCAAATAGATAAAAGGCAAAGGCGACCTCGGCAGAATTTGAACTCAGAACGTAAAGACAGACGAATTGCCGCTAAGCATTTCGCCAGGTGTGCAAACGATACTGCCGGCTCGTGGCCTTTAAAACGATATATACCACCGTATTCTTGAAACTTTTCGATAGCTGCACAATTTTTTTTTTATTTGAGGGCAGATTACTGTTTTCAGTGGCGAAAAGTTTAACATCATATCATAAATACATGTTGAAATAAATGGTTTTTGAGTATTTTTGAAAGGTTAACTTATATCTTCCACGTTGCAATCGCTTTAGTTTCAGGACAAGTCCTCAGATCAAAATACTTAGAATGAAAGTACAACTCCGTAATAAACATACAATGTGTGTGTGTGTGTGTTTTCCCAATTGCTGCTTGACAAACGTTAGTATGGTTATGTCCCCACCCCGTAACTTAACTGTTCGGCAAGAAAAAGATCGAGAGCATTAGTACCCGGCTTTAAAAGTATAAAATATTTTCAGGTCGATTCATTCGACAAAAAGAAAATAATTCTTCGAGGCAGTGCCGTAGCATGGTCGCCGTCTAATCACTGAAACAAGTACATATCTTACATTTAAAAAAAAAAAACTCTATGTTCGACTTGTTTTCCACTAATGTTTCGCATTTTCTCTCTATAATCCCACCATAATGTTGTAGGAATATATATGTCCCGTAATTGAAAGTCTCCTACTATTAAACAAGAGTAAGAGATTGATTTATTCAATTTAGTGTTATCTAACTTTATTCAATGTTAAGTGTACGTGAAATATACGATGTCAGTTTGATAGTTAAATGTAAGAATACCTTAACCACATCTATTTGAATTCGTAGTTAAAACGGTTGTAATAGACGTCAGGTAATTCTATCACAAAATCCAGTTTGCAGTTAATGCATCGAACGAGTCATGTCATTAGGAATGAATGTAATTTTCTCTCGGTTACGAAACGCCATCTTGTCACCAATCTAAGTAACATCATCGTGTAACGAGTTAACAATTGTTTCTGCTGAAGATATAAATAAGCAAAAAATTCAAAACCAACACTATAGGTTAATGAAACGTTGGTTACTTGCTGTGCTTTTTGCAGCATTCTTTTCTTTTCTGGTCTAGGTACAACGATCGAAATTTAGGGGGAGGGTGCCATTCGATTAGATCGACCCCAGTACGCAACTGGTACTTAATTTATTGACCCCGTAATTATGAAAAGCAGAGGTGACATTGGCGGAATGTGAACTCAGGACATAAAGATAGACGAAGTACCGCTACGCATTTCGCTAGGTGTGCTAATGATACTGCTAGCTCGCCGCTTTAAAATCCGTTTCTACTCTAGGCACAAGGCCCGAAATCTTGGGGGAGGAGGCCAGTCGGTTAGATCGACTCCAGTACGCAACTAGTACTTAATTTATCGCCCCTGAAATGATGAAAGGCAAAGTCGACCTCAGCAGAATTTGAACTCAACGCTACGCATTTCGCCAGGTGTGCTAACGATATTGCCAGATAGCCGCCTTAAAATCCTTTCCTACTCTGAGCATAAGGCCCGAAATTTTGGGAGAGGAGGCCTCGGCAGAATTTGAACTCAGAACCTAAAGACAGATGAAATACCGCTACGCATTTCGTCCGGCGTGCTAACGTTTCTGCAAGCTCCTCGCCGCCTGTGCTCTTTGCAACATTGCGACTGAAGTGGCACTCCGTCGGTTACGACGATGAGTGTTCCGTTTATCCGATGAACGGAAGAGTGTGCTTATAAAATTAACGTGCAAATGGCTGATCACCCAACAGACACACGAACACTTAATGTTGTTCTCAGGGTAATTCAGCGTTACATAGAATGTGACAAGGCTGGCCACTTTGAAACAAAAGTACTACTAATTTTTGCCAGCTGAGTGACCTACAGGAATATGAACTAAACGATCTTGTTCAAGGACACAACGCGCCGCGGGAAATCGAACTCACAACCTGACGATCGTAAATCGAATACTCTTAGCCAATAAGCCATGCACTTTCACCTACATTGCAGCTAAGGAGGGGGACATTGTCAGGTCGGCCAACATATTTGAAATAGAAACCAAATCCTTCTCAAATTACTGTCTTGAAAACAGAAGGATACATTGGATAAAGCACTTTTGTTGTTCAAAAATTGTGTGTCACCACTGGAACGATTTCATCTCTGGGTAGATTTGCTTGATGGCGGCTGAATGGGTGGGTGGGGAGTTAAATAATCAAATTACGAGCAACAATATTGGTTTCAAGTTTTGGCACAAGGCCAGCAATTTCTGGGGAGGGCTTAAGTTGATTACATCGGCTCCAGTACTTAACTTGTTGTCTCGGGAAACAATGGAGTTGCGCATAAAATAATCTAGTCAGGCTTTTACATTTCATGTCCTAATACTTCTGCTGTGGCT
The DNA here is from genome assembly GCF_006345805.1 of Octopus sinensis. NCBI lineage: Eukaryota > Metazoa > Mollusca > Cephalopoda > Octopoda > Octopodidae > Octopus > Octopus sinensis. The sequence continues at coordinate 42,082,953 of NC_043008.1, forward strand.
GTGTAGTCCTATCCTGGACAAACACTCCCTCTGACAGGTGCCGCAAATGTAGTGAAGACTTTGCCTGGCTGGTTGTAATGTCATAGTTTCTTGTTGACGTCTTTTGTCTTTCCGTTTCTCCTCTCTCCATCTGTCACTCCTTTGTGTTCCTTCTTCTATGGTGCGGCGCCAATCTCCACGGTTGCTGGCAACTGCTTCCCAGTTGCTAATATTGATGTCGTAGGCCTTCATGTTCCTTTTGCGAACACTCTTGTACCGTAAGAACAGTCTTCCAACAGACCTAGTGCCCCTAGCAAGCTCTCTGTAAAGTATGTCCTTGGGGATTCTGCCATCTTCCATACGACTAACATATCGTAGCCATCTCTTATGTTTTTGTGTGAAGAGTGAAAACATGGTACTTATTTTATCGATCCCCGAAAGCATGAAATGGAAAACCGACTTTCAGCAGGATTTGAACTTACAACGTAAAGACGAACGAAATGTCACTAAGCACTCTTTCCGTCGTGCTAACGATTCTGCCAGATTACGGACTACTTCAAAGTGGATCAGTATACAATTTGGTGTCTTCAGCTATTAAAGGGGTGCTTTCACAACTAATACAGTAAAATGTTGGTGAAAGAATATAAATTATAGAATGACAACTCAATTACAGATCTCTAAAATTTCCATTCCTTTACAATTGGTAAAATGATTCTGTTTTAAAGGATGGAAATTATACTCTTAAATATTCTCCCGTTTCGCAGGATTAATTGTATTCTTGGAAACTGATTTCAAAATTTGAATTGAAAACGGATCTCCCTCCATCTCTCTCTCTCTCTCTCTCTCTCTCACTCACTCACTCACTCACTCACTCACTCTCTTTCTCTCTCTACCTCTCGCTTTTATGGAATTTTCCCTTTACTCTGCTCTAGGTTTCCATGCGATATAAGCACACTGCCTCAGGCAACTTTGCGTATTGTGGTTCTGATATATGATGAAAATACGAAGTGAAAATGGGAAGGAAGGAAAGAAAGAAAGAGCAACATCAATTTCTGAGGACGAAAACACTTGATACGAGGATTTCTCTCGGTTAAGCCGTGCTATCTGCTGTGTAAAGTAATCTTTAGAAATAATGTAAAGTATATATTAATAGATATCTTTATGGACTGTACAAATAACCATGAGGATCAATTTAATCAGGATCAGTGTCAATGCGAGGGAGATAAAGAAGTGGAGCCGGTGTTGGATTATTATAGATATAATAAAATCCTAAAACCAATTATTTGACTGGGTGACTGAATGAAGGAGGCAAGCCAAAAACATAATGAAAATTTGTTATTGGGTTTCTTTATAGGAATTTCGAAATCATCGCTTGTGTTTCAAAGACAATATTTTTCAAAGTGAAGTAGAAAGCGTTGACCAATAATAACCGCAATTAATCACAAGATGAGAAAAATAAATATAAAAAGGCGATGATCCAGCATCGCCGCAGTCAAATGACAGAAACAAGTAAAAGAAAGTAAAATTAATTTTATTTTATGAGTTTAGATTTTTTTTTATATGATTGTCTCGTAAAAATATATAACAATCGGATATTGTCATCATGTGATTCCTGTTTCTTTCTCTGTTCTTTCTCGTTGTTTTCTTCCTATTCTTTTTATTTTATTATTATTTTTACTTCTTGAATACTCCCATCGGAATTTCATTTGACAAAATTCTCATTTGACAAAATTTAATTTCAGACCTCGCTGCACACGTTCTTTTTACAAGATATAAAACTGAAAGCACAAACACACACACACACACCACACACACACACACACATACACACACACACACACACACACACACACACACACACACACACACACACACACACACACGTATACACTCACAAACCACTACAACATTTACAGAAGTGTATAGTTATTAAACGTATTATATTTAATCAGACATTTATACTCATTGAATTTTTAATTTCTGCTGGTAACAATTTTGTAACTATACAACTGCCGATTTTTGTGAGAAAAGTTCAGCTAGAGAGCTTACAGATTCTAAATGATATTACAGTCACAGAAAGTCTTCTATTATTCTAGAGAGCAATAGTTGCGAAACCCCTCTAATCATAGAGGTTGATGCAATACAAAGAATTATTTCACGAACATAATACTTTATTTACAGAACTACTCTTGCCCTTTTCTCAACTTGGTTGACCCATTTATATTTCTATCTATTTCGTAATTGCTTTTTACATTCCCTAAAAACATTGCTTCCAAATAAATTTCTCATTTACAAATACCATTTCACATCACGTGTTCATGTCCTCAGGAAATAACTGTATAGCTTTTAATTTGACGTTATTTGATTAGTCAAAACCAAATTTAAAGAATTCATTTGTTGTCGCTAAAAGAAAATTATTGAAACCACTAAATTGGTGTGGCATTTAAAGTAAACAAAGTGGAATGGAATTGGTAAAAATATTGGAGAGCACCGCCTGGTTTATTGGCAGATTCTTTTATTTGGTTAGATTATGTGGCTTTCATTATTGGTTGAAATGATTTACCCTTTCATTTCACCACAAATATATTACACAAAGCTGTAAAAAGACGTGGTGGTCACGATCAGAATATTTTTTTATAATAGCTTTGCCCCACCAAGACAAAACAACAATAAGAAGCATAAAATAAAACAACAACGTAAGTTTATACCCAACCCACCCTCACCAATTATATTCTTCATTGTCGTTGTTGTTTGACCACAATAGCGTTCCTGCCATAACCCCCTGTTTTATTTCTTTCCGACATAATACATTTGCTTACATTTACGTTATCCAATTTGCTCTTTCAGGATGAATGTATGTAACGTGAAGCTGGTTTAGATATTTTTCTTTACTTGTGAACCTTCCGTCTTGGAGATCGCCCGTGGGTACGCTTCCCTTTAGTTTCATGCCCAAGTAATCATTATACAAAACGACATTCTACGGATGCATGTTTCTGCAGAAAATATTACATCGCTTCCGTCATGTCAATATGATCAACTTCTCGTTAGCACACAGGGCGAAATGCTTAGCGCTATTTCGTCTGTCTTTACAATCTGAGCTCAAATTCCACCGAGATCGATTTGCCATTCATCCTTTCAGGGTCGATAAATTAAGTACCAGTTACGTATTAGGGTCACTGTAATCGACTGCCCCTCCCCACAAGATTTTGGGCCTTGTGCCTTGAGTAGAAAAGAATATGATCAGCTTCACAGTTGTAGAACCTTGTTTAGCTTCAGAATGTGAAGATACTTTTCTCTTGCTAAGGATCTTTCTTCATTCCATTTCTGAACGATAGAGTTATGCTTCAAAATTCCTGTCCTCTACTTACCATTTATTTTTGAGGCAACCGGAAAAGTAAGCAAAGTTACCAGAGTATTTCACAGACCAGACGAGACTTATGCCATTGATATGCTTAATGCCTTGCTTTTCATTCTTTCGAAGTCGATAAATTAAATACCAGTTACGTACTGGGACGTTCTAATCGACTGGCCACCTCCCCCAAAATTTAGTAATTCTAAATTCCGAATGGTATCATCAAAAAGCGACATAGAATTCACACTGAAATAGTGTCTCTCACACCCCTTTTTCTTACATTCCCCCCTCTCTCGTGCTTTTTTGCTGATTTCATTTTGCCTTAGATTTGTATCAGCTACTTTTGCTGTCTCCCATCCATCTTAGATATTTGTTACTTCTTATATTTTTTTAACCAATTAAAACTTCTTCCTCGGGCCATTCTGGAGCAGTGCCAAGAATATCTTTCATTTGTTAGTTACAATATCGTATCTTATTCGTTTTCTTCTATTATTCTTTTGTATTTGTTTTCTTATTGTGTTTGTTTTACTTTTGTCGTTTCCTCTCCAGATCGAATTTTCAATTTTTTTTACGTTCCATATAATTTTATGGACAAATTTATGAAAAGTTTTATTTACTTTCTGCATGATGCTTTTGTATGTGTAGAGAGACAATTATATACGTATTGGTGAGTGTATACATATATATATATATGCGTGTGTGTCTGTGTGTCTGTGAGTATGTATGTTTGTTTACTCGTATATGCATATATATATATATATATATATATAAGTATGTATGTATATCTGAACATATATATATATATACATATACATACATATATATATATATATAAATATATATATATATATATATATATTTGGATAACTGCACACATATATAATATGTTTATATGTATATATACACAAACAGTCACAGCTACACACACTTATGTCTATGTATATAAGAAGTCAGAGACGTCGATAGGTTTTATAATGACCTTGGCACGAAACTCTGGGCCCTACAGTCATTCCTATAGTAATTTCGTTTCGTATTAATATCAGATTACGAGCACAACTACATACAAGCATATATACATATGTACATATATGCATGAGTATTTGTGTGTATATCTATATATATATCTATATATCTATATATATATATATATACGCACGTATATTTGTACATGTGTGTGTGTGTGTGCATATATGTGTGTATGTGTGATTATCTGAAAATAAAACGAATTGCAATCTCCTGGTGATGTGGAAGTCTGCTGCACCTACTGACCGAAATAGCCCGATATCTAAACACTACCATAAATTCAAAAATAGCCCAGAGCATTTATATACATATATATATACACAAACCAATACAAATGATTGTTTGTGAATGAAAATGGTTATATGTGTATGTGTGTGTATGTGTTAGATATATGTTTGAGTGCATTTTGGTTTCTGTATGTGTTCTATAATGTGTACGTGTGTCACGTACAATTGCACTCGAAGTTTCTGCGTTTATTTTCATCTATTATTCTAGAAATACTTCGTATCGAAACCCGGTTATGTTGTTAGGTAGACGGAAATACTTAAACGAGTTGTTGGTGATTGATTTGTGATCATAACGCACTCAGTGTTCATCGACTGATCGTTACTGAGAACTCAAATTATAGTTTAAAACAGGACCCATCAAACTGATGCCGTGGCAGCCTTCCTTTTCTTCTGTGTTTGTTGTTGTGATTAGGCACCCGTTATCCTTTCAAGCAATGGTATTCAACCAGGGTTCATGTGATCCCTGGATCGCCGTGTATGACATTTAGGTGTCCAAGCAAGCAAAATCGGAGAACCACAATAATATTTTACGGTTCCGTAGCAGATTTGTTTTTGTTTTAGAGGTATTTATTGCATGAAATGCGGAGGCACATGGCCTAGTGGTTAGAGCAGCGGACTCACGGTCGAGGGATTGCGGGTTCGAATCTCAGACCGGGCGATGTGCGTGTTTATGAGCGAAACACCTCTCACTCTTTCCTCCTGCATCTTGCAGCTCACCTGCGGCGGACTGGCGTCCCGTCCAGGTGGGGAACCTATACGCCAAGAAAACCGGGAAACCAGTCCTATGAGCCAGGCGTGGCTCGAGAAGGAACAAACAACATTGCATGAAATAGCCAGGTTTCTTTCTCCAGCGTTTTACATAGTCCAACCTAAGAGAATGTGTGGGAAACAAAACAGGAATTCTGAAAGAAGTAGCTATAGACGCAGGAGTGGCTGTGTGGTGAGAAGCTTGCTTCTCAACCACATGGTTTCCGGGTTCAGTCCCACTGCGTCGCATCTTGGGCAAGTGACTTCTATCATAGCCTCGTGTCGACCAAAGACTTGTGAGTGGATTTGGTAGATGGAAATATGTGTGTGTGTGTTGTGTGTGTCTGTGTTTGCTCCCTACCCATCGCTTGACAACCGATGTTTGCGTATCTAAGTCCCCGTAATTTAGCGGTTCGGCAAAAGAGACCAATAAAATAAATACTAGGCTTTCAAAGAATAAGTCTCGGGGCTGATTTGTTCGAATTAAGGCGTGCTCTAGCTTGGCCGCAGTCATATGACTGAAGCTAGCAAAATAATATAGAAACTACTTTTTAAACATTGAATGGTTATGGGGGGAGGGGTGCACCAGAACACAATAATAATCAAAGGATTCCATAGATACAAAATGGTTCAGAACAACTGGAGGGATGTTGTGTTGCTATTTCTAGCTATTCATGAGGCAGACTCTTTGCCAATACAAAAGCTTTGCCAGTAAAAAACAGCAAGAGAAATTTTCTGAAACGATTCCTTATTTAAAAAAAAAGAAGATATATCGGACATTATAGTCTTTCATACAGAGTTAACAAGAATTTAAATTCTAATGTATTCTAATTTTTATTCTAAATGTAAACAGTCTTTGACATCGAGGAGCATGTGATGGCCACTTCCGGAACGGCTTGATCGGTGCTGTACAAGAGTCAGACGACAATAAGTACTAATATGGATACTAATAAAGGCAATGAGCTGGCCGAATCGTTAGCACGCCGGACAAAAGGCTTAGCGGCGTTTCGACCGTCGAATTCAGCCGAGATCGAATTTGCCTTTCACCCTTTCAGGGTCGATAAAATGAGTAACAGTTGAGCACTGAGGTCGGCGTAGCTGATGAGTTGCCGACCCCAAACTTACTGGACTTGTGCTAAAATTTGAAACCATTATCATTATTATTATTATTATTATATTATTATTATTATTATTATTATTATTATTATTTTATTTTTATCATTATTATTATTATTATTATTACTATTATTATTATTATTATTATTATTATTATTATTATTATTATTATTTTTATCATTATTATTATTATTATTATTATTATTATTATTATTATTATTATTATTATTATATTATTATTATTTTTATCATTATTATTATTATATTATTATTATTATTATTATATTATTTTTATCATTATTATTATTATTATTATTATTATTATATTATTATTATTATTATGGTGGCGAGGTGTCAGAATCGTGAGCCTGACAAAATGCTTAGCGGCATTTCGTTCGCCTTTACGTTCTGCATTCAGATTCTACCAAATTCGATTTTGCCTTTCATCCTTTCGGTGCCGCTAATATAGGTACCAGCACTGGGGTACGGTAATCGACTGACCACTATTCCGTAATTGTTGGCCTTGTACCAAAACGTGAAACCACTATCAATAATGGTACTATTGTTGTTATTGTTATTAAGTTATATAATATATTTAGTGCATACGTACCAATAATAACGACGACCGAGAGAGCCTTCTTATATATAAGCTATTTTATAAACTAGAAATACAGCCAGATATCACACAAATCATATCAGGCCATCATAAAACAACGAGATCTTGCAGGCTAAGTATTAATCCCTACATTGTACAACAATGTATATGTTTGAGATAAGAATAGGTGTATACGGTCAGGTCTAACCTAGAGCGACACTACAATACAAAACCAATAATGTATTTGAATCGATTCCAGCGATTATACACCTCCGTGCCAAAACTCTAAATCAATATTCTAGATTCAGATTTTCCTGATATCTTCTGGACATTTATTACCATATAATTGTGTTTGACTGCCAAATGTTCGTGAAATTGGACCAATGAAACAGTTCTTATCGAATAGTTATTCGACAATTAAATATATATAAGCAGCAGTGAGTATGGCTTTGCTGTTTGACTTGAACATGATATAATTCTGGAGAGATATGATGGGAAACGTCACAGTTAAAGTTTATGATGAATTAGCTTAATATCCTGACATAAGTCTTCCGTTATTTACCAAATAAAATTTATGTATGGTGCTTGTCGAACGAGAGTTGTTAATTTACAGTAACAAGCTATATTTCACAGGAAGTGTTTATAATAAAGGGCTGCTGGAGAAACACACTTGACAGAATATTGTAAGATTAAGTTGCACACGACTATGAGTTCAAATCACAACGGGGTTGCCCTTGCCATTAATCACTAAAGATAAAATAAGAATCATTATGAAATATTGTTATATTATAAAACTAATTATATTATCAAATAGCATTAACTTTATTATCTCGCCTCCAGCGATTATATTCCTCTCCCCACCCCCACTAACATGTTTCATGCCAAGACATTATGACAAAACCTAGTTATTTTTTTCTTTTGTCTTCTGTTTGCAATTTATTGGACACTGTTTCTTTATTAAACCACTACGAGATCTATCTCCTTGGATAATGATTGGATTAATACATTTACTCCTTAACTAATGACTCACATGGCTTTATCTATCCAATCAAAACTCAATTATTGAAGGATCTTTCATATAACGCAAACTTCAGTAAAAAAAAAGTCAGGATTTGATAACAAAAAATAATAACATCAAATAAAAATGGACATTATGATCAAATAGATTTGGTGTTGATTAAGAAACCAATTTGTCTTTGAAAATTAAATTAAGATGGTGAACAGGAAAAGAACCCCATAAATTTAGTTTTAAATTACCTGCGAAAATAATGGAATTAAAATTGCATTTCTGAAATATTCATTTGATATTATGAGAGATAGACGCGGTTTATGGCCATTTTGTAACGAGTAAGCAGAATGGTCTTGTGACACTTTATATCGTGATGATAAAATGTGTTAGACAGCGTCCTAATGCTTCAGGTGTTAGATTGCTGTGTTTGAGATAATAAAATTAGTAAGATATTTCGCTATATGAAGGCCCGCTGTCTTCAAGTCCACTTACGAGGTTTTGTTAGTTTCTTTTACATTGTCTCTCTCTTTACTCTTTTACTATTTTACTTGCTTCAGTCATTTGACTGCGGCCATGCTGGAGCACCGCCTTTAGTCGAGCAAATCGACCCCGGGACTTATTCTTTGTAAGCCCAGTACTTATTCTATCTGTCTCTTTTGCCGAACCGTTAAGTGACGGGGACGTAAACACACCAACATCGGTTGTCAAGCAATGCTAATGGGTCAAACACAGACACACAAACATACATACATACACATATATATACATATATACGACAGGCTTCTTTCAGTTTCTGTCTACCAAATCCACTCAAAAGGCATTGGTCGGCCCGAAGCTATAGCAGAAGACACTTGCCCAAGATGCCACGCAGTGGGACTGAACCCGGAACCATGTGGTTGGTTAGCAAGCTACTTACCACACAGCCACTCCTCCACCTCTGTTTCTATAGTTATAAGAAAATGTATCCAGATTATCTCAGGTCATCTTGGATTGTGAGGTCTGACACCAGACAGAATGTGACTACCTTGGTCCGATTTATTACAAGAACTGGACACAGCTTGTGTCTACCGGCTCCCTTGGATGTTTGTTGTTCAACAACTCATGAAATTAGTCATAAATAATTTTTCAAGTGTGTTTCAGAGAGTTATTTTTGCTCATCTCTGAATCTTGATTTGTCTTTAGTGACTATATACATCAACTATACTCTTCCTCTATAATTTTGTCTATTAACCTTGGCCAGAGTAACGGGTAAGCGGAGTCCGTACGTTGTTATTGCTTCATCACAAATTCAAATCAATTCAATAGAAATATGCTGGAAGGCTATCCAAGCATGACCGTCTCATCGTCTTGAGGTTAACGAGGATTACATCATGTAATGTACTCCCAAATATTTACAGAGTAGTGTGTTATTTGATGGAAATTCCGCTACTATTTGCAGAAAGTCAAGCGACAAGGCAGAGCCATTCTCATGCATCAAGGGTTCTAACAAAACATTATTCTCAAGATGCTTCATTGTGAGATTTGATGAAACGAGAAATTCGCGATTATTTGAGACAAAATTCTATAAACGACTTACTGGTCCTAAATTTCCATTGTACAAAACAGCGTCCATTTTAGTTATATCGTTGTAATCAATTTAAACTTTTTCACATTTATTTATTTTAATTACACCAGCAATAACAGATTTTGGCAGGGTAGAGTCAATCCCAACCTAATAACCCCTACCGCATGGCTCTTCCTTCAGGAGTTTACTTTTTGTTTGTAAACATTTAGGTCCTGGTCCCGATTTCCGGTTCCGTCAATGTTTCAACTGGGCATCTTTGGCTGCATCTATCACATACGTCTGGGAGTGTAATGTGCAATGACCATGAGGACCCTGTTTCTTTTCTCCCCTAATGCAGCAATATTCAAATATCTCAAACTGTAAAGTCCGCTGCTCGTAATTCACGGAAGCTCGATGTATTTATTGCTAAACAGTGAAATAATAAAAAATACAGGTAAGGGGAACGGATTGCTTCATTATACGTATGTGTTTGAGAAAATCAGAGCATTCGGCTCGTTAGATGAATCAAAAAAGCATTAGTAAACGATGAGAGAGAGAAAGAAGAGAGAAGTAAGAGAAAGAGCGACGGAGAAAGAGAAAGGGTAACAGAGAGACACAGAGAGAGACTTAATGAATTTGAAATATAAAGAAATTGAGAAAGTTATAGTGGAAAAAGATGTTAATCAGAGGTTGTTAAGTACAAATTTTATGAGGTGAGTCGCAGGAAAACCGAAAAGAAAAGACTGAATGAAAAGAGAGAAAAATTGTTGATATTCTTAACTAACTTCTGTGTTGTTAATTCAATTAATATTTTAAGCGTGTTATATAAACCATAAATTATTCCTTTGTTTTGTTCTGCTCATTTCGCACAAAACTTTTGATGCCGTGTAGAGGTCTGTGAGAACACGAGCTGTTTCCTTTATTTCATATTTAATTCTTCAATGAAATATTCCAATAACATTTGGAATGCTTCTCCAAATTCAATAATATTTACCAACCTTAAAGAACGAGCAAATCTAAGAAATCTCTTCAGTAACACTAAGTTATATATAATAAATAACGAAAACTAGAGTTCTTTGTTATATTATTAATATTTTGGCTCCTTTCGACTTAAACATATATATTCATGCAATATTTTCTCGACCATACTTTCACAGTAATTCCAAATTCACTCAATAATTCTTTCGCATTTCCCTCGTTTATCTTTGTTGAGTTTTCTTCTTAATTTTTGCTTCGATTTTTTTATTGATAATGATATTTCACTTAATCGAAAATTTATATTAAAACGGACGTTTTAGGTATTCGTTCTCTCCTGTGTATCTTTTTTTTTAAACAATTTTCATGATTTCCCAGAGAATAGAATATAACTTTAATTAAGGATCTAAGTTTCGTAATAAATAACTTTAAGGTATCCTCATCATTAGAAATATGCGACATCAAAGTGGAAATATAGGAATCCATTGCAAAGTGATGGCTGAAACTAAAATGGTTAATATTTCCATCTGGAATAACTTTTAGATATCTCAGCAAACTTGATTCTTTCGCTTAAATTTTATGCAGTACTAGCAGTATCGCCCGGCGTTGCTCGGGTTTGTAAGGGAAATAACTATATAAGCATTTTTAGAGAGTTATAGCCCAAAAATAGCAAATAAATGCATTAAAAATGGAAAAAAATCATGGTAAATTTTTTTTTAAATCGTTGACTCATCGTAGACATTTTTAGAGAGTTACTGCCCTTATATAATAGCGAAAAAGATGCATTAAAATGGAAAAAATGATGGTAATTTTTTTTTTAAATCGTAGACTCATCGTAGACGCGCGCTAATACCCAGAAGGGCTCGATATGAATCACGACTACAAGATACCCAGTTTTGGTTAAACTGCACCGCAAAATGTGGGAGTAGTTAGGAATCTAAATCGTAGGAGACAGACACACAACTTGACTTTTATATATAACGATTTCGTTTTTGGATTAAATATTCACCAGGATTGGAAAGAAAAGTAAACACTAGTTAGCTTCCGAATGCACAAAGATATACTCGCGAAATGATCTCCGACACACGCACATACACACAGACACAGACAGAGACACACACACACACACACACACACACAAACACACACACACACACACACACACACATATATATATATATATATATATATATAACTATGTATGTGTGTGTGGGTGCTTTGCTCACTATGCAAATGTGAATTACCTGTCCTAAGAAGATCAATTTTTACAAAATTCCAAACAAACGTGTGAGAAGCTGTTATTTTTATAACATGAATGCTTATCGTCATTGTTCCAAGAATATCGATATCTTCTGTTCACAAAACTATTGTTTAGCCTCACTTCCCTATCTATATCGATACAATCTCTACATATGTGGTCTTCTTATAATTAATATCGTACTTGAGGTTTGAGACAAAAACCAACTCCAGGCAAAATGATGAGAATTTAGCACGTGGTAAGATTTATTTGCAACTTGGAATAAATTCACTTAGTTTGATCATGTATCTGTGTTATTATAGATTTAGATACTTTAACAGTTTTTGAAAATAAGAACTCTCTTACGATGATAAGTGGAACCAAAATGGCTGACGAGTTACTCGATTCAAGTAACAGGTGCATCGAAACATAGAAGAAAATTTGAGGCTGTTTGCTTTAGCAGAGTTATTTTAGTCTCTAATTATAACTTAAACGCATTGATTGGAGTTGTTGCTTACTCTCAAATTATCCCAGATTTCATATCAAATGAGGTTTATTCTGTATGTGTGTATGAGTGTTTGATTTTAGGAATACTTCATTCTGTCCGCAATGGACTGAGTACAGCCCTTTCCCCACCTTCTGCCGCACGACGTCATTGCCTTGTATCATCTGTTGTTTCCCACGTCAGTTTGGTGTATTTAAGAAGTTAAAGTATTGAATCCTTTTGTAAAATTTCCCTCGTGGATGAAATAAATTCTAACAAAGATTTGCTTCGTTGAATTGCTGGACAATACATTTATTTTGTGCTACAGCTTATCTTGTTCACAGCAACACGGACTAAATCTAAGGTCAATAAATACGTACAGTGGACTTGTGTCTTTCTTTTTCAGAAACTAATGTGTACTTATTCAGTATTCTATGTGTATGACGTCTACGTATTATTAATAAGCAGCTGGAATAGTATTCCTCCGAAGGATACCTGAAATAACCTTTCTCGACACTAAGAGGCCACTGCTGTAGTATTGCAGACATGTGATAAGACTATCGCAGTAAAGAATCGAAAGACAAATTCTTCTAGCGGAGCCGATCAGCAGCAGACCTGAGAATATGACGGAGACATACTCTTTTTACTCTTTTTACTTGTTTCAGTCATTTGACTGCGGCCATGCTGGAGCACCGCCTTTAGTCGAGCAAATCGACCCCGGGACTTATTCTTTGTAAGCCCAGTACTTATTCTATCGGTCTCTTTTGCCGAACCGCTAAGTTACGGGGACGTAAACACACCAGCATCGGTTGTCAAGCAATGCTAGGGGAACAAACACAGACACATATTCACACACACTTATATATATATATACATATATACGACAGGCTTCTTTCAGTTTCCGTCTACCAAATCCACTCACAAGGCATTGGTCGGCCCGGGGCTATAGCAGAAGACACTTGCCCAAGATGCCACGCAGTGGGACTGAACCCGGAACCATGTGGTTGGTTAGCAAGCTACTTACCAAACAGCCACTCCTGCGCCTATAGATAATACTAGATAATACCCATAGACTCTGTTTATGACGCTTAAGAATCCAGCAGTAAAGTGTAAAGATGGCTGTATGCAATAGGATCCTATGGAGAGAGTGTGTGAGGCCTCTACCGCCAAGACTTTTCCAAGGATATTGGGCAAAGAAGATGGATGGATGGATGGATGGATGGATGGATGGATGGACGGACGGGCGGACGGATGGATGGATGGATGGATGGACGGGCGGACGGACAGACGGATGGATGGATGGATGGATGGATGGATGGAAGGAATGCTTCCATTTCACAAATGGCGGTAACCAAATATTTACATTCCATACAGACAAAATCACTTAAATCGTCAGTGAATATATTGTGGTCCCAGCTTTACATAGATAAAGGAATGTTCTGCCCGAATCACCTTTGACCTTGATCAAGGGTCATCAGAATCTAAACAACAGCAGCAACAACAAGAACTACTACATGATTTATACAAAGGTTCTCGTGAGATTATGTGACATTCAAGAATTCACCTGATCAAAGTTCAAATGATGTTGGACCAAACTTTGTATTTCTCTGATGAGAATGTCGATAGAAATCAGTGCTAATCAATCAATCAATCGACGGACTTATATATTTTCTCCAGATGTCTCTAGTCTAGAAATTATGTAAAACAGCGCTGTTATTACTATTGATGAAGATGACGATGATGAGGATGACGACGACGACGACGAGGAAGAGAAGGAGGAGAAGTATGATGATGATGACGATAATGATGATGAGGATGATGAGGATGATGATGACGATGATGATGATGATGACGATGAGGATGATGACGATGAGGATGATGATGATGATGATGATGAGGAGGAGGAGGAGGAAGAAAGGATGACAAGAATGATGATGATGATGATGATGACGATGACGTCGACGACGACGAGGAAGAGAAGGAGAAGGATGATGAAGATGATGGCATCTTTGTCGTTGCTATTCTGGTTGTTGCATTTCTTTGCCTCCAGATCAAAGCTGCCCGAACATATGTATAATCAAAGGCAGCGCAGCCGTGACCATCCCGTCTATTTCACGTAAGATTACCTTATATTATTTGTCATCATTTAAGACGTTCCTCATTTCGGACATCCCAGAGAAAGGAAAACAATAAACAGCAGTTACCTACCGATTCCCTATTCCAAATATCAACAATCAGGTGAAAACCATTAAAAGTACTCATGACCTCAAGTACCACCTTGGGGTGCGAAACCTTCCCGACAGATTCTCTGCCATCTTTGGTCATGTGTCTTTATATGGGTCTATAAAGACAAGGTACTTCCTTCCTCGCTGTATCCGTTCTACCGGCAGCCAGTTAATATCATCGCGTGCTAATCAGTAATGACAGTTCGGAAAGTTTGTCTCAGACATTGCTTTTAAAAACATAATTATTCATATTTAAGGAATTTAGAAATGCCGTCTTGTAATTCAATTAATTTGCTAATCTTACTGAGTGCAGCGAAATGTGTACACCATCACGTGTGTGGTGTGTGTGTGGTGTGTATGTAATATGTTTCCATACATACATAAATACATATATATATATATATATATATATATATATAATATATATATATATATATATATGTATATATAGGTATACATATATGTATGTATATATGTATATAATATATATATATGTGTGTGTGTGTGTGTATGTGTAAGTCTATGAATCAAGGTATATGTTATTTAAAAGTTTGATTCGGTTATATATCTACACGAATACACACACATATATATGCATATATATATATATGTAGATGCATAACCGAATCATGTATAGATATCATTTTGTATGTATAATATAATATATATATATATATATATATATATGTGGGTGTGTGTGTGGTGTGTGTGTTGTGTATGTAGTATGTATATATATATTATATATATATATATATATAAAGAAAGAGGAAGAGGCAAAATGTACAGTTAGCATGTATTGTACATACACTTAGACGCAAATATTTACAAATTCAAATATTCATATCTGCGTGTGTATTTGCGTATCTGTGTGTGTGTTTGTATTTATGGCCTACCACCGATTGACAACCGGTGTTGGTCTGTTTCTGTCACCGTAACTTTGATGTTCGGTAAAAGAAACGGATATTGGAGTCGATTCGTTCGACTAAATTTCATCAAGGCTGTACCCCAGCATGGCCGCAGTCTGAAGCAACTAAAAGAATAACAGAACTGATTATTATACAGCATAACCTCTCTGTTTCTCTATGGATCGGTCTATCTCTCACTCGTTCTGATCGACATTCCTCCTGTGACGTTCCACACCGAACTGACATATTGATTAAACTCCCCTCACAAACAATCATCTTAACTTCTAATTTCTTAATTAATATCTCTTGCTCTCGTCCAAAAAAATATTGAACAGGATAATTGCAGTTACTGCTGCTGCTGCTGCTGTTGTTGTTGTTGGTGGTGGTGGTGGCGGTGGTGGTGGTGGTGGTGGTGGTGGTGGTGGTGGTGGTGGTGGCGGTGGTGGTGGTGGTGGTGGTGGTGGTGGTGGTGGTGGTGGTGGTGGGGCGGTGATGGTGGTGGTGGTCGTCGTCGTCGACGTCGTGATCGTGGTGGCGGCGGCGGCGTTTGTGGTGGTGGTAGTGGTAGTAGTGGTGGTGTGGTGGTGGTGTGGTGGTCGTGGTAGTGTAGTGGGGGTTTGGTTGTGGTGGTGGTGGTAGTGGTGTGGTAGGCGATGTGGTGTTTGTGGTGATGGTGGTGGTAATGGTAGTGGAGGTGGTGGTGGTGTAGTCAGTGATCGTGGTTATTGGAGGGGCTTAGACATAATGGTTGTGGAACAGACTGCTTTTACTAGTGATGATGTAAATGCTGTTATTAGTATCAGAACTGGTGATACAGTGGTGGTGGTGGTGTGGTGGTGGTGGTGGTGGTGGTGGTGGCGCTGTTGGTGGTGAACTTATGTTCGCTTACTTTTTAGTTTAAAATATTTTCTGTTTAATTTAATGAAATAGGATGGTATTTACAGATAATTTACATTGATAGAGGAAAGAAGGAGAGAGGGAGAGAGAGAGAGACAGAGAGAGAGAGAGAGAGTTCATAGATAGGTAGATAGATGGATGGATAGATGGATGTTTGTCCCCCCCCCACCATCGTTTGACAACCAATGCTGGTGTGTTTACGTTCCAGCAACCTACTGGTTCGGCAAAACAGCACGATAGAATAAGTACTAGGTTTACAAAGAATACGCTCTGGGGTCGAAATGCTGGTCTAAAGGCGGTGTTCCAGCATGACCGCAGTCAAATGACTGATACAAATAAATACAAAAAATACGTACATAGAGAGACAGAGAGAGGAGGAGAGGGAGACAGGGAGACAGGGAGAGAGGAAGAGAGGAGGATATTTATATGAGTAGAGATAGATAAGTAGATAGATAGACAGATAGATATATATATATATATATATAGATAGATAGATAGATAGATAGATAGATAGATAGATAGATAGATAGATAGATAGATAGATGGATGGATAGATAGATAGATAGATAGATAGATAGATAGATAGATAGATAGATAGATAGATAGATAGATAGATAGAAAGATATATATATATATATATAGATAGATAGATAGATAAATAGATAGATAGATAGATAGATAGATAGATAGATAGATAGATAGATAGATATATTGGTGGATTGGTAGGCAGGCAGTTGTTTAGGTAGAATGATGGATAGATCATTAAAGAAAAGTGAGAAAGAATGAAAGAAGTAACAGTCAACAAACACAGATGAAAGAAGACAAAAGCTTTATCTTGTAGTATCATTGTGTGTGTGTGTGTGTGTGTGTGTGTGCGTTTGGAGAGAGGCAGAGAGCGTGTCGGTAAGAGTACTGCGTGGGATATTATTATCTTAAGAGAAGTGTTGCAATAATGGGGAGAGAATCTGATAACACAGAGTGCAAAAAGTGAGAGACTTAGATAGACCGGTAGACAGACATAGATTGAAAGCGAGAGATCCAATATGGAGGAGAAGGAAAAAGGAACAAAGCACTTGAGTGAGCGGAAAGTGAGGTTAAGCTAAAGGGAGATTAGTGAGAAACACTTAAATTCTTTTTTAATAGGTCGAAAGAAGATCCTGAACAGCCTGAATCGATTTTCTTATTGGAATGGTTATAAGAAGTGCCTACGTTACTTGACCAATCCCGGAGAGACAAACAGCTATCATCTTTATACATACACGTGAAATCTAGTACCTTCAGAGAATCGGAGCTACTAATTTGCATATTATAATTTGCATATTAGAAATTTATCTCGTATGTATGACTACATGTATGAATCCGTGCAAGAATACGTGTGTGCAAATATAGATCCATGCACATACGTATGGATGCACGCTTCCATGTCAGTATGCACGTATGTATGCGTGATACTATGTATGAATATTGCATGTATGCATGTGTGCACTAACGTAAATACCCGCGAACTTGTAAAACTACTGGTTTCCATCGATGTTGCCCTCATGTTGCATGAGCCGTGGGGGTGCTTCGAATCAAGTCGAAGCTGGTGTGTTACGTGGTATTTCGTGACAATCGTTTATTTTTAATCTCTAATATAAGAAAAACAAAGAAAACAAATATCAAAATTATATACCCCTAAGGGCTGCGATGGACATTCGAAGCATGGACTGATTAAAAAGAAATAAACCACTGATGGAAATTTGTGGAGTTTTTTTTTTCAAACAAACAAGCATTTCTCCCCATCAAATAGAAAAAAAATTGACCGTCAAGATATGTTTAGATTCTACGAGCCCTTTTTGTTTTTTTGTTTTTTTAAGGGGTTGGGGAGGCATTTTTATGAAACTCAAATGGCACCATTTTCGAAACTGCTTCACTGAAACTATAAACAGTTTTGAGGGAATCAGATTATAGATCGGTAGCAGTTTTAAACGCAACCTATCCCAAGTGTTGTAAATTAATATAAATATAATTACTTAAGTATTGATAAATGCTGGAAGACACACACACATATATCTGTGTGTGTGTTCGTATGTAATTCTGCCTATATGCATACATATATATACATGTATATATCTATCTATCTATCAATCTCTCTCCCCCTCTCTCTCTATATATATATATAAATATATATATATTTGTATTATATATATATATATATATATATACATATGTTTACGTATAGACATATATACGCCTGCTTATATGCATATAACTATATATGTACACATGTCAATATATATATCTATATACATATATACATATATATATATATATATATATATATATATATATATATATATGTATATATATAGATATGTGTGTGTGTATATAAATACGCACACATACTTCTGTATATATATACAACGTGCGCGTGTGCGCGAGCGTATTGCATTTTCGCGAGTGACCAAAATAATGCCAGCCAAGAATTTCCGTTCATCTCAATTTGTCTTTACTATTTTTAGAATCTGTCAAATATATTTATCGATCGATGACTATTCAATACATTTTACTGTTCAGTTGTGTACGCTGGTGTGCTTGTGTGAATGTATGTATGTGAGGTATGCATATGCATACATGTATATGCAAACTCATATTCTGTTATTCTTTATTCTTTTACTTGCTTCAGTCATTTGACCGTGGCCGTGCTGGAGCACCGGCTTCTAGTCGCAGAAATCGAGCTATGGACTTATTTTCTGTAAGCCTAGTCGTGATTCTGTCGAAGGCTTCTACCGAACTGCTAATTTACTGGACGTAAACAAACCAACAACAGTTGTCAAGCGATGGTGGTGGGGACACACACACAAACACTCAAATATATATCAGAAATAATGATTCAGTTGAATTTGATACTTAAGTTGAGACACAAAGTCAGTCCAGTATTATCCGCACAGCTCGAAGTAAGGTGAATAAGTATCAATTAGAAACAAGGATGTCATAGTATTAATGTCATACGGTCGTTTCATCGAACAATGCAAGCATTTCTTTGAAATACAGCGCCATCTTCAGTTACAAACTATAAATTTTCAACGGACAGGATATTCTATTATAATGTTTTTAGCAAATGTTTCATCAGAGTTAGAGAATAAAAGAGTTCTAGGCTGTCACTATTGTGGGAAAGATAAGCTTAGAGAGAAAACAACTAGAATTTTGGAATGGCTCAAGTCGTTCACAGAGGGGGTGATGGGATTGTAATTCATTTCCAGTTTTTATCTATCCCTTATAATCGAAAGATCTAATTCATCTAGTGTACTGCCTTTTGGTAGAATTAAGACTACTAGGAATTGACAGTTCAGATGTAGTTGCTAGGCATAAATAAATATTATTTGATGTTCCCCCAACCCTTAATTCCCTATGGCTCTAAATTCCCTTGACAAC
>NC_043008.1:42107840-42162840 GCF_006345805.1 Octopus sinensis
TATAGCCGCAGCCATAAAAGCATTATTAATGTTAATGAAAATAATATCCAAAGTTAAATGGGAGAGAACTCGTGGGATTGATTATAAAAAATTTTTAATGCTAGATGATAGGTGCAATTGTGTGTCTGTGTGAATATTATACAAATATTGCAATCTCTTACTGATCTTATTCCAACCAAATGTTACCCAGATTTTTATAGTACTCAGTACTACCACTTCAGCAATCAATAACTTATGCCTATGTGCCTACTTTTTAAACGCCGATCAGTTCTGAGTGAATATTCTATGACTAAAGATTTAATGTTATTGATTAATGAATTCCGATTTAATAACCCATCACTAAAGATAAAAATATATTCCATGCGCATTGGCAAGGACATCCTTTTTAGCATTGTGCATCAAGGGATTCCATTATTAATATAGGCCCTTCATTTCTTAATGCCATCGGATATCATATGAAACACGTTCTGTTGTTGTTTCTAGCAATTTAGGAGACCACAACTAAGCTTCCCTAATTAGAGTAGACTTAATATATTTCTTGCTCGAAATATGTCTGCCGCTAACAGAAAATATAAATGAACCAGACAAATATTTAATTGGGTTACCAACCCAAAGATCATGGGTTCAAATCACATACAATTATCATATTATGCTTCTCTTTGAGACGTCTAATTAATTGATTCTTCAGTTTACCAAAATAGATACGATTTGCTGGTGAAAAGTCAATAGATGTGACACTATAAATGATCGATATCTTTAATCATATATTTTATTTTATTTATCGATTTTATGTATGTGATAGATATTTCGCATAAACTTAAGTTTAAATAATAACTCTTTACATTTTAATTGGTTTCACTCAGTCGACTGTGGCCGTACTGGAGCACTGCGTTTAGAATAAAATCCTCAACAAGAATCGCCGGTCACCATGGTAACAGTGTGCATAATCCAAAGACTAATCCGATGATTTTACCGAATGATAAAATCTTCCCTAATGAGAAAAGTAAACTGTCAATGTGTCGGTCGCTCTCCGACAGATTTATGGTCGAGCCAGTGACCGTTTCCACCTCCGGCATTTTTAGCCCTCGGACCATATCCTTGCTATCGGGGCAGAGATTGCTGTCCGCAAGTGCGAGCCCTGCCAGTCATAATAGCTGTTCCAGCGCTATTATCTCCCTCTCTATCATCCGGGGCAATCCCTTTTCCATTCTATCTGCAGGGGCCATGAGAAATATTTCTATATTGTGAGAGGAAAGATTATCTGTTAATCCCAATAGATTAACCTCTCTTAGATACTCCAACATGTACTTATCATCTGAAACAACAAACACGAATCATATACCATAATCAATTATTAACCGATTATAAGAATTTCTCTTGTCTATCCCTTTACAGGGAAGACACAGGATGAACATTTTTCATTGGTGATCGTCCTGTCTTTTATTTAGGGAACTATAAACATCTGGGTCTTCATTTTCAGACGATGATTTAAAAGAGAGCCAGCTCTTAATTCTAACACTTCAAGTAAGAATGTTTTATACAATATTCTCTAATTATATCCATTTGTGTGTTTGGCTGTTTGGAATGGTTGGTTAATCTGACGTTCGAAACAAATTCTCTATTTTAATCACAACAGATCTTGACTGCCGCAAAAAGGGGTTTATAAACATTACTTATTGTAAAGATTTTTTATCGATTCGTAAAACTCAGTCTTCGGTGATGCAAAAATGAAAGTGAAAGGAAAGGAGTTTACGGAAATTATTATCAGCAATACGTTGAGAACAATTCCCAAAACGTTCTGTGACGCAATGGTGAGAATAGATTTCTTTAGACATTGAAAGTAGAACTTGATGTAAGAACTTATGGAGAGACTCTCTGGAGGATCAACAACACTATTCAAGATCCCAGAAGCAAATGCCATATGGGAAAATAGGAATTCTCCATAATTTTGGTTTTTAACATCGATACAAGACCTCAAATTGTGGGATGGATGCAGTCCGTTGTATTGCTCACTTCCCACTGTTTGGTTGTACCAATTGCACTCAACGTATTGCCGATAATAATTTTTATAGATTACTTTACCAGAAGGATAAAAGGTAATGTCTGACCTTGACAGCAGGATTTGAACTTGGAAAGATAACTTCTTATAACCAAGTATGGAATCCATTTTGTTCGATTTTTGTACGTATGATTTGTCCTTCAATCATTGGGATTCGACATACGCGCTGTCAATAATTTTTATAGGACAGAAAGAGACTCCTTTATCGTAAGCAACTATAAGCCAAGAAACTCTGGTCGAAACTGAAATGTTAAATGGTTAGAAACATCTTCGCATCAAAGCAGAGTTGTATGATAAAGTACGGTTGAAAGATAAAGAAATATACATATAAGCCAATCATTGCAATAAAAAATATAAAATAGAGAGTATGTTTTTGACTGGAGATTCCATCTCTCTCTCTATCACTCTCTTTCTGTCTCCCCCTCTGTCTGTCTGTCTGTCTGTCTGTATGTCTCTCTCTCCCTCCCTCTCTCAACCGCCTCTCTCCTCTATATATTCTTTATTGACCCATGACAGATGTAAAACCTGAGACTGACACTCACATCTTTACACGAACAGACTAAAAAGACGAACTGTAATAAGTTGGAGGCAGATGGCAGCATTGCAACTGTGGTATATTTGTGTAAAAGAACCTAGGAAATTGGTACAGAACATACATAGAAGAACATAAACATGTTTCACGGATATCTTGCTATGAATTAAATACCATAGAATTTCTATGGACATCATTAAAATTCTTTGATACATTTATATTCCATTCGATAATTAAACTCGTGAGGCAGTAGTTATTGTCGAAATAAAAAAAAGCTAACATAATTTTCTAAAATTCCTGATAATAGAATGTGAGATGAAAGTTTGATAAATATCAAAATCTCAAAATGATTGCAAGAAGATATGCCTAAAGGAACACAGGAAGCGCTAACATTGACGTCTGTGAAGAAACGTCTTTAATGGGGTTAGACAAACGATGAACTACAGACGGGAAGAAAGATTGAGTGAGAATAATATAGTGAAAAAAACTTCAGCCGGAATATTGATTGGTTCGGCTGGCAAAAGAGCAGGAATTTTGAAAGTAACCTCGGTCGATTAGATTAACATGCTAGTCCTTGGATATCTAATTTATCGATCCCATTGAAGTGATTAAAGTAAAGATTTACTAGGAGAAATTTGGAAAGATAAAGGAATATAACCACGTATTTTAATACACTTTAACCAGCGAATTACTAATGCTACCTTGTACATTCTGCTTGTATGTAAATAACAACAACAACAATAATAATAATAATAATAATAATAATAATTCTTTCTCCTATAGCCACAAGGCCTAGATTTTGTAGGGGGGGGGGGCACAGTCGATCACATCGACCGCAGTACTCAACTTATCGATCCCCAAGGATGGAAGGCAAAGTCGACCGCGCGGGAATTTGAACTCAGACCCTAGCGACGGGCGAAATACTGCAAAGCATTTTGCCCCGCGTGTTAACGATTCTGCTAGCTCGCTGCATCATTAATAATACCAATAATAATAATAATAATAATAATGATAATAATAAAAAAAAACAATAATAATTATTTCTATAATAGGCATAAGGGCTGAATTTTGGGGAGATGGGTCTCATCGATTACTTCAACCCCACTGCTTGTTAGGTAGTTATTTCATCGACCCAGAAAAGATGAAAGGCAAAACACGGCCGCGGAAATATTTGAACCAGGGACATAAAGAACCAGTAGAAATACTGGTAAGCATTTTGTTCGCCGCAGTAATGGTTTCTGAATTTGAGACAAGGACATCAATTTTGATTGAAGGGAATTAATCGATAGTATCGTCCTTCAGTCCTTGACTGGACGATACGCATTCTGAAATACACGAAGATGCAATGATTGCAAATGGAGCGCCCTCTAACATCGATCTTCTCGAGTAGAGCTTACCTGCTGTCAGGTACCAACAGGATCGTCATCATCATAATCACTATAATCGTCGTTGTCGTCGTCCTTATCATCATCATCATCATCATCATCATCATCATCGTCGTCCACATCATCGTCGCTGTCGGCGTCAATATCAAAGGCGGCATTGCTACTACTACAACTGTTACTGCTGCCATTTTTTCATGAAAATGAAAGGTCGTAAAACTAAAAGTATAACATATTTAATACAACCCCATGGACTCAAATACATATTCTATTTCTATAGACTAACGTGTCTTACTTTCAACCTGTCTGTATATTATTTTATTCATATGATATTACACCTTAGTTCATAAGCAGTTTGAGGACTGTTAAAATGACTAGATTCATATGATAAAAATACAAAAATGGGGATTATTTTAATGATACAAATGCAAATCCACTTGTTGGTCAAAAGAATGCTTCAGAATTGAAAGTATTTTTATTATACTTGCTCGGCAGAGTGAAAGTTTGATTTTTTTTCCCTCTTATTTCTATAAACATTACTTGTTTCATGAATACAATACAATATCAAAATGGCCATCTTTTGTTAATCATTTGTCTTTATTTATTTATGTATATATTATTTATTTTCACTCGTTGCTGTTTTCCTGTTTGTGTCACTGATCTTCCTATTCCATTTTTCTTTTTACTCTCGCGTGTTCTTCACAAGCTTTTTTGTCTAACAGTTTCTTTCCTTATTAAACTTGTAGGCCTGTCAGTAAAATATCATTCTGATGAACAGCCACAACGAAGTAACAGTCAAACCCATCCTAACAGCCCCCATGATAATTATTATGCTGACATCCCGTTCAAAGCCCCGGAGATGACCGAAGAACAACGTCTGATGACGTACCTCCTCAAGGGATATGAAAGATCGGTCCGACCAGTTAAGAATGCCTCCAAGGCAGTTGTTGTCAAAATGGGTTTGACATTCACACAGATTTTCGATATGGTGAGTTCTTCATTTATATCTTTTGGGCTTTTTGTCTCTTTCGTTATTTGATTTTACTCATGTATGTATGTACATATGCATGTACGTATGTATGTATATATAAGTGTGTGTCTGTGTATTTCATATATATATATATATATATATATACTTATATAAATATATATAGACACATATATAAATATATATAGATAGATGTGTGTATATATATATAGACATATATATATATACACATATATATATAAGTATATATATATATATATATATATGTTTATATATATATATATATATATATTATATATATATATATATAGACACATACATATATAGATAGGTGTGTGTTTGTGTGTGTGTGTGTGTTGTCACTATCGATGTTTTTCCAAAATCCCCACTGACTTCAACATCACTAAAACATGTTCAGTAGTTGTAAGAACGCAATATATATCTTCACCTTATTTATGTGAATCTTTTTTTACGAGATATTTTTCTTAATGAAAAGAAATGTAATTTCTCTACCTGCGTATCTGCTACAAAATTCAGCAGTTGTTTGCTTCTGGATTATGCTTTTTTGGTGTTTTCAATAAAATATTTCGTATGAGACAAACTTATGTAATTTCAAATTGAATTTGAGAAGGAAAAAGTAAAAGATAAAAAAATGAAAAAATAATTTACGAATAAATCTGTAGTTCTCTTGAGAAAGAAATGAGATGCTAACACTTACAATATCTTACGGCGAATACACTAGTCTAATTGGTAACGCATCAGACAACCCATTTTATTGTTCTTCCGTTTTATATTCTTTAATATTCTGAGTTCAAATAAGGCGGCGAGCTGGCAGAATCGTTAACACACTGCACGAAATGCTTAGTGATATTTCGCCCGTCTCTACCTTCTAAGTTCAAATTCTACCGAGGTCGACTTTGCCTTTCATCATTTAGGGGTCGATAAATTAAGTACCAGTGAATCACTGGGGTCGATAAATTAAGTACCAGTGAATCACTGGGGTCGATAAATTAGGTACCACTGAATCACTGAGGTCGATGTAATTGACTAGTCCCCTCCCCTTAAATTTCAGGCCTCGTGCCTATAGTAGAAAGGATACTGAGTTCAAATCTCGCTTCAATTGACTGGGTCTTTTATCTTTCCTGGGATAATAAAAATAAAATACCAGAGAGGTTTGTGTAATCCTTCTGATTGATTATACACTTGTCGAGCATGTTGCAATATTCCTGTGGTCGAAATTCACAAAATTATCCAGGCAGGAGAGAAGCCACGTCATTGTGATATCGGCGGTGAATGTTTCACGTTAACTGTAGGCCATTTAGTTTGCCAACATCTAAGTGTTGTCTTCCCCAAATTACTTGATACTGCAGAAATAGTGTCAAATGATTTCAATCCATGATATTTTTAGACTCAGCATGCTTTGAGCTATAATAGATATTTCAATGAGTGTGCCTATATATGCTTGAGCTGCCTCAAGTAGCTGTGAAGTCACTTTTAGGACGTCGAACAAAATGTTTCATGGTTTTTGTTCCAGCTATCTGAGTTCAAATCCCACCGGCGTTAAATTTGTCTTTCTTCTTTTCTGGTGTGATATAAAAGAACTAATCTAAGGCGATGGATGAACAGAAATGAATTAAGCCAGCTCCCCAGTTTGGTACTTCCCACATCTCTCTCTCTCCCCCACCCACCCATTAGTTTCTGAGGTCCTGTTAAAGACTGCTTACACTTCTGACTAAAGGGTAAACAAAAATAGAGTATATTGAATAATATAGTCCAGGTTACACTTGGCCCCACATATTATGAGATGGTCACAGCTGCAATGCCATTAGATTCTTTGTGTTCTGACTGAATGTCGATTTGGGAATAAACAACAATAATTAAATATATGTGTTTACTTTAGAAATCCTTTTCGTATCTTTGATTAATAGATCAAACATTGAATTGGTTTCTCTATGATGAAATCAACAAGAATCAAGAAAGTAGTGTGTTACTGCTACTGTGGCTACTGCTGCTACAGATATATGATTATTTCTCTTTTAATTAATAACGTATTTAATATTGATCGCCTTCGTCATTTTTAATATTTAACGATGTTTTTCCTGTATTGAGAAAAACGTCATCGATATAATTTGTGCTGCAAATTGTCTCACTTAAAGATTTGTCTATCAGATTGACGAGGTAATAGCTAATTGCCCATCTCACTTATGGCTTTCCCAAGCATTTCCTTTCAGTTTAAAAGGATATTATCTAATTTGACAGTATGATTTAGCTGCTATTACTAACAAGTCGAGCTAACTCTTCACACAAACTTGTTTATATATGCATTCATTCTCTGCTTACTTCTGTACAATCATACCAAAAGCAAGAAATATAAGCGCACAGCAAGAAGAACATAATGTACAAGTTAACCCATCCCTTTACCAATTGTAGCCATTTTATATTTTACATATGGCTACAATTTACCAATATTTGGTGTAAAGATAACAAATTCTCTTTTACTTTTCCTTGCTTAAAGCCGCGTGATTTCAATAAGATCATTGTAGGTTAATGCACCGTATCATAAACAAGACTCTATAAACTTGTGGTATATCTTGAAAGGAATCAATATTTTGAGGAACTAAGGCTGTCAGTCAATTCATTTTATGATACTAAACAGAGTTAATTCCATTAACTTACAAATTCCATTTGCCCTCCAACGAACAACCTCCCTTCTAAATAACAAAATATCATTAGTTAAAAATTAATACTGGTTTCACATCTTGGCACAAGGCCTGTAATTTCGGGTGAGTGGGTAAGTTATTTACATCAACAATCAGTACACAACTGGTACTTATTTTATCGACCAGGAAAGGATGAAAGGGATACTGGACACTGGCTGCATTTGAATTCAGAAATAAAGTCGGAAGAAATGACGTTGAGCATTTTTTTCCGGAACGGTAATCATCCTGCCTGCTTGCTACCTTTACTTTAATATTAAGCTATATTAAGGCGGTGCGCTAACAGAATCGTTATCACACCGGACAAAATGCTTAGCGGCATTTCGTCCGTCCTTATGTTCTGAGCTCAAATGCCGACAAATTCGACATAACCTTTCGTCCTTTCGAGCTCGATAAAATAAGTATCAGTTAAGTACTGGAGTCGATGAAATCTCCAGCCTTTTGCCAAAATTAGAAACCATTATTATTATTATTATTATTATTATTATTATTATTATTATTATTATTATTATTAAATTTTAATCATTATTATTGGTGATTGTTGCTGCTTTGGTTTATACGAGCAATTCCGCGTCTTTCACAGAGATCTCAAGAACCAGCAAGTTTCACATTCTAACTGAGCGTATTATCTATAAGTAGCACTTGTATACTTCAAGAAAAGGTTCCAGACACTGAGAATGGAGTTTGGTTACCTCTCCATAACAGATTATAAAGATTAAGTAATGGGATCGATTTTATCGAGTAAAACCCTTCAAAGCACTGCCCCAGCTTGGCCACAATCCAATGACCAAAACAAGAAGATAAAAGAAGTGTGTGTGTGTGTGTGTGTGTGTGTGTAAGGAATAATGAATGAACACGCAAGACATGTGGTGTGATTTTGGAACGTGTCACTGACAGTTTAAACGTAATTTTCAGAATTGTTAGAGTAAATAATGAGTTAAGAAGTACTGTGTATCGTTTGTATTTGAAATGTGTATTAGTTTCCATCTGAAGGTAGGTTTACCTGTTTTTTTTATTATTTTCTAATAATTACAAATGAAAATAAACTAAAAGCACGTTTGCACGGTGACCGGTAATAAAGTCACAAGAAAAAAAGTGTCACGGTAATAAAGTTACTATTTTGGCTAGGAAAAAAGTCACAGGAAAAAAGTCACAATTAATTTATTGGATCCGATCAAAACCCCACTAGGACAAAACTCCCTTGGACAACCCCGCTCCCGGACAAAACCTCTGTGACATTTTTTCCTGTGACGTTTTACTTTACCCAGATTTGTTTACACACTTCATATAAAAACAAAATAAATTTATATATAGGAAGAATTCACCAAAAAAAGACGAAGACAGGTGGTATAGACTACAAATAGATGTATTACTATTACGCTCGGAAGTAAAAAAGTCGTTAACGTTTCGAGCCTACGCTCTTCCACAGAAAGGGAAACAGAAAGAAACAAGGAGAGAAAATGAAGAATGTGTAGTGCCTAGCGATCTATCACGGCGAAGGCCGGACAGAAGGGTCACACAGGAGAGCTAAGGAGAAGGGGATATAACACGGTGTGGTGATATCAAAACGAAGGTGCGCGTGCGTGTGTATAAGAGAGTTTGTATGAGAGTGTGGAAAAGAGCTGGGGATCTTGACGTGTGTGTGTGTGTATGTGTAGGTGTGGAAATGTGGGCCTGGGAAGTGGCCAAGGCTGATATGTGCGTGCTGATAAAAGAGCAGCGTAGAGTAACTAAAAATCGTTTAACCTTAAGAAGGTTCTAGTTTCAAAAACAATTGAATAAGCAATTTGGAAAATAAATAAATTAATGATATTTTGCAAATTCTAAAACGCAGACGATCAAAATATGTAATACAAACAGCAGTTGTTCTGTTTTGCTTTTAAAAAAAAGTAAAAAAGCACAAATGTGATGAAACCTACTTTTGAACGAATTTTGAGTGTTTAAAGGTAGCTGTGTGTTGTTTTCCGTGGAAAGTAGAGCATATTTAAGTTGGAGCAAATCATAGAAGCCCAATAACATGAAAATCAATGACAGACATAAAGATGTGAGAAAAATAATTTGAAACAGAATGGAATAAGATTAGAAAAATATTGCTGAGTTCAGCTGAAGAAAATAGTTTTCCGAGTAAAAAGTTTCGTGCAAATTGGAAAGAAAACACAATTAGATTTAAGGCATGAAAACAAAAAGAAAAGAGAGCAATAAGGAAAATTAGATGGAGATAATGAGAGAGAGAGAGAGAGAGAGAGAGAGAGAGAGAGGAGAGAGAGAGTGAGGGTGAGTGAGTGAGTGAGTGAATGAGTGAGAAGTTTTGGAGAGCGTAGTACCGAGGGATAGGAAATGAGATGGAGGGAGGGAGAAAGGGGGAAACAAAAAGAGGATGCGGGAGAGGTGATCGTATGTGAGAGATATAAAGATATTTTGAGAGAGGGAGTGTAAGAAAGAGAGGTATAGCAGGGAGTGGGGTAGAGAGAGTGACATAGTAAGGGAAGGAAAGTTAGAGGGAAGTTAAGAAGGAGGGGGTGAAAGAGGGATAATGAAAAATAGGAGGGGTAAACAATATGGCGTTTGGATAGTGTTCGGCTGAGATTTATTCTCTACAATTCTCATTAATTACTCCATCATTCCGCATTCCATATTCCTAAACGTCTTTCCTTCCCAGGAATAAAATAACTGAAAAGAAGAGGGGCAAAGAGAGAAAGTGATGGAACAGATATAGCCTTTCTGTCTGTCTATCTATCTATCTATCTATCTATTATCTATCTATCTATCTATCTATCTATATATATATATATATTATATAT
The DNA here is from genome assembly GCF_006345805.1 of Octopus sinensis. Taxonomy (NCBI): domain Eukaryota; kingdom Metazoa; phylum Mollusca; class Cephalopoda; order Octopoda; family Octopodidae; genus Octopus; species Octopus sinensis. Next base: position 42,118,320 of record NC_043008.1, read on the forward strand.
ATATATATATATATATATATATATATATATATATATATATATAACTATCTATCTATCTATCTATCTATCAATGTATCTATTTATCAATCTATCAATCAATCTACCTATCAATCTATCTATCTATCTATCTATCTATCTATCTATCTATCTATCTATCAATCTATCAATGTATCTATCTATCAATCTACCAATCAATATATCTATCTATCAATCTATCTAACTGTCTGCCTATCTATCTATCTATCTATCTATCTATCTATCTATCTATCTATCTATCTATCTATCTATCTATCTATCTATCTATCTATCAATGTATCTGTCTCTCAATCTATCTATCAATCTACCTATCAAGCTATCTATCAATCTATGTATCAATCTGTCTATATGTCTATCTATCTATCAATCTATCTATCTATCTGTCTGTCTCTCTGTCTGTCTGTCTACTTATCAATCTATCTAGCTTCTTATTCATTCATAATAATATATCATCAGTCTGTCTCTCCCTCCGTGTATTTGTTTTGGCAAAAGGCACTCTTAACAAGGTTATCGCTAGCTGAAATATCTCAATGTAACTGTTTTCTCTTTCTCCCTCACTCTCTCTCTCTCTCTCTCTCTCTCTCTCTCCTTTACATATATATATATATATACATACATACATACATGCATACATACATATGTGTTTGCATGTGTGTATGTGTGTGTATCTTTCATCGTTTTCTCTATATCAGCGTCTCTCTCTCCCTCTCTCTCCTCTCTCCTCTCTCTCTCTCTCTCTCTCTCCTTCTGTCTTTTTCTCGTTCTCGTGCCACTCAAATATTAAATGAACAGAAACCAAAATCATAACCTTTACAATAGAAAACATAACCCTCACATGTACTTTATCAGTACACGGAAATTGATGAGATTGTTTGTTGAAAGACGTCAAATAAAATACCTGTGTGGTAATGGAGTTGACGAGGAACCCGGCTGGATCCCATTTCTCGGTCCAAATTCTAGCAGAGACTAAAGCCTCCCAATGATTTTTGAGTGGAATCGTGTAGACAAAAGTTGTCTCTATCTCTGTCACACACATCTTTATATGCAAGTATACGCTTGAGAAGACATACAGAAAAAAACATACGAATCTGCTGGTATACATACACACATACATACCCTGTTGATGTTGTAATTCCAATGAAGGAGTCGTGGATCTGGGTTAGAAACCGACTCTTTCTATATTGGCAAGAAATAAAACTGAATAATGATATACATTCATATATATATATATATATATATATATATATATATATATATATATATATATATATATATATATATATATATATATATATATATATATATATATATATATATATATATATAATATTATTAGAGACAAAACCACTATTTTGCAAAACAAACAAGGAAAGACTTAATCAATACATAAAATTTTTGTATTGATTAAGTCTTTCCTTGTTTGTTTTGCAAAATAGTGGTTTTGTCTCTAATAATATTATATAATATTTTACTATAAAATTGGATTTAATCCTAAATCTGATTTTTTCCCTGTAAATTTGGATTTATTCCCTAATATTTATTATATATATATATAATATTATATATATATATATATATATATATATATATATATATATATATATTATATATATATACATATATGTGTGTGTGTATTTGTGTGCATGTGTGTGTGAGGGTGTTCAATACAGATGTGCAGATGCAACGCTTAGACACATCGTCAGTGTTGTATTTCTTCCCTCTGAGCGGGGACACTTGCGATCATAGGGTTGAAGGGTACCCACTCCTCCAGCCACTCTCGGTACACATTTAGAGCCGAATGCATCGATGCAATGTGAAATGAAATGCTTTGCTCAAGAACAGAAACAAACTGCCCTGCCTGGGAATCGAAACCACAATTTCAAACCTTTATTTCCTCTTCCCAACCACGAGACCACGCGAATTTCACAATTGTCATTGAGTTGCATGTAGCCATTTTCAATTTGTACTTCAATATATTTAATAGTTTTCGAAAAGCAATCAGAGTTAGATTGGCAGACAATAAATTCTGCCCGTTCACTGGACTGAGAACATATGACATATTCGTATATTCCATTGTTTGCTTGTTTTATAATTTTATTTATATTTATTTTTTGTCATGCTTTACTGTTTGATCGCCATTCTTTCCAGACATTTTCAAAATCCATCACGATTCATTTTCCACCTGAGTTGAAGATCATTTATGAAGGTTGTCATGCCAATTCATTTGGTTTCATGTCAGGTGAGCGGTCACTCTGAAACCTGATCCGTTACACATCAACGGTGCATGTGATCAGAAAACATGTTCAATCGATTATTCCACATTTCTTTGAACATTACAATACAAATCAAATCGATCCCTGCAACGCAACTGATTATCTATTGGAATAAAGTAGTTAAAGTGTTTAAGGTTTCTAACTTCAAGAGTGACGATTTCAAATCCTTCGAGTGCCTTATATACCCGGCAATGTTGCAGTTCAGTGCTACAAATATTGACGTATGGCCTTTGGTAAACCCAGAAAGACTAGACATATAATCAAAACCATTCCAACTGTAACCACAACCAACAGAACCCCATCTCGTAAGGAACATACAGAACTAAATTACTTAATGTTTTTGCTTTATGTAAGCCAGATGGTATAATTCCAGGGGAAAATTTTCAGGTTGTTATTACCATATGTTGAACTGCGGTGGTCTGTTGGGCACAATATAACCCAGATAACATAGGGTAAGGTTCTAAAGTTTGATCGCCACCCTCGAGTGCAGTACCGCTGATTGACCACCATATAACTCACAGATATGCAGACAATTATTACACAATGGATCTGGTCAAATGAGACCGATAGCATAAGTACCAGGCTTACAAAAAATAAGTAGGCCTGGGATCGATTTGCTCGACTAAAGGCAGTGCTCCAGCATGGAGACAATTATTATACAATAGATCTGGTCAAAGGATTTAGAAGTTCACTTCGTAATGAGTAGGTCTCAGTTTCGATACTGTTGACTCCTATAAAGGCCAAGCGAGTGTTCTTTTCATCTTATACCCGCAGGTCGATCCACGATTTGTGAATGAAAGTATAAGCTGAAATTGAATGGAAGGCCATCTAAAGATCTAATGCCTAGCCATCTCCCATACTGTGTCACGCTGATTACGTCTGAAGTTTACACTGAGAGTACACGTGTCCTCGAAATACACGATTACGCGTAAATTCAAGCGCAGATAATTCAGTTGATAGAAAAACTGAATAATCACTGTCGAACGTGATGGAGATCCATTTACATATAGGCACAAGCGTGGCTCTGTGGCAAGAAGTTTGCTTCTCAACCACACGGTTCTGGATCCATCCCCACTGCGTGATACCTTGGACAATAGTCTTCTACTATAGCTTCAGACCGACCAAAGTCTTAATAGCTGACGAGATGCCGGGGTAGACTTCCGCCCCGATATCCGAAACTCGGAGCTTTATTATGGCAACCGACTAATTGTCACATATTATACCATAGATAAATTCCTCTATATACATAATATCGAGGTCTCTTTCATTCTTTTGTTGTCATATTAATAATAATAATAATAATACTATATATATATATATATATATATATACATACATACATACATACATACATACATACATACATACATACATAAATACATACATACATACATATATACATACATACATACATATACGACGAGGCTCTTTCAGTTTGCGTCTACCAAATCCTCACATGGCTTCGGTCGACCCGTGGCTATAATAGAAGATATTTGCCGCAGGTGCCACGCAGTAAGACTGAACACGGAACTTGTAGTTGGAAAGCAAGCTTCTTACCACACAGCCACGCCTGCGCCTACATTGACTAAATTTTTAAAATTAATTTATTAATTATTTCATTTTAGTCGTTGGCAGAGCATCCATAATTTAAAAAGTTTCGCTAATCAAATTGATTTCATTAAAGAAGGTGAAAGAGTGCTAATTCTTGCGACCTACACAAGAAATCGATTATATAAACATTACTGGTGTGTGGCGGATCGAAATAGTTTTTTTAAGAGAAAGAAAAACTGATGCGCTGAAATTTTTTTTTTATGGAAAGAACTTTAACTAATATGCTTTCGCCGCAGATGGTTGAATGACGTTTGTCACAAGTGGAGAGGGTCTCGGATCCCGTGTCTGTCTCTCTGTCTCTACATGTAACTATGTAAGCATGTGTGGCTGGCTGGCTGGCTGGCTGGATGGATGGATGGATGGAAGGATGAACGTAAGTGTATGTGTGTCTGTGTGTGTATGAGTTTATCTGTGTTTGTGTGTGTGTGTCCGTGTATGTGTGTGTTTGTCTGTGTGTTCGTATATGTGTGTGTGTATCTGTTGTTGTTTGTGATTCTGTCCCTAATGATATAAAGGTAATTAACTCAGAGAGAGAGAGAGACAGACAGACAGACAGACAGAGATTTATAAATTAAAATATCTGAGTGTGTTTGTGTGAATACGAGTGTGACATCGCATGCACGCATGTTTCAGTGTGTTTGAGTGTCTGTAATGAGACACAGACATTAACAGACAGAGGGAGGAAGGAAGAAAGGAAGTGGGGAAGAAAGAAAGACAGGAAAAAGAGAGAAAGAGAGAAAGAAAAGTATGTCTTTAAAATATCGGTTTTTGAATGTTGGAGTAGGTATGTGTGTGTGTTCGTGTGTGACTGTATATCGGTGCGTGTGTGCGTGTGCATGTGTGTATGTTTGTGTGTTTGTGTGTGTGTGTTGTTGTTGTGGAACGATGTGTAAAATGTGTAACGATGTAAATATAGGCGAGAGTTATACAGAGAAGGGAAAAAACCCAATAAATTATGTGTTTGCGTGTGTGTGGGGGGGGGAGAGTGAGAATATATTAGAGAGAGTGGGTAGGTGAGTGAAGGAAAAAGACGGAAAAATTGAGTGGTGGGGTGAGAAGGAAGAAAGGATAGAGAAACGGAGAGATGAAAGTGAATAAGTCGAATACAATAAGGGAACTGACCAGACTTTTTTAGGGCAGTAACAGGAGGGAGATGCTACATCCGTCTTTGTTTTTTTTTATGGCGTCATCCTTATTTTCCTCTTCAAGTTTGATGAGGGATTGGCCAAAACGGAAAGGAAAAAGAAGACTCAGCCAAGCGCGAAAGAAACATCTATGTTTATCAACAGCAATTACAGAATTAATATGTTACTCTGTAGTCCGAAGCTAAACTTGTGGTTTCGTAATGTTCCACGGTGTTTCACTCGACTCGTTAAATCACTCGACGCATTCAGACTCGAAGAGCTTGAAAGATCTTCATCTGAGTCAGAAACGGGGTTTGTTATGTTTTTTGTTTTTTGTTTTTTTTTTGCAGGGAAACAAGAGAACGGACTAAGTACCCAATCAGTGTACGTGGGCAGCGAGGGGATGGGGTTGTATCGGGAAGTCAATACATAGGATATACTTGCTTTCAATGTCTGTTGCTCTTTTCACACACGCACGCACACACGCACACACGCACAATTATATATATATGTATATATACACATGTATTTGTGTGTATGTTTGCCCCCCCCCCTCAGTTGACAACCGATGTTGGTGTGTTTATGCCCCCATAACCTGGCGGTGCTCCAGCTTGGCCGTAATCATATGACTGAAACAAGTAAACGACTATAATAGCAATTCATTGCATAATGTTCATTTGAAGAAGTTATTGTACATTGTTAATATTTCATGTGACTTCCCTTAGTTTGAATAATTGCTTCAATGTTCCTGGGAAGAGATGCAGACAAATCTTTCTCTATCTTCACAGGTATGAGATGCCATTCTCTGTGGCTGAGCTCCCACAACACTTCAAGATTGCGTGGAATTTTGACGAATTCTTCTCATTAGTTCTGTCCACATATGCTCGAGGATAATCAAGGCTCTCAGCTGGCCAATCTTTCCACACGGTAACTTTCATCAGTCAGAATTTGTCGTATCACACGCGATCTATGGCATGGAGGTCCGTCATGCTGAAAAATCTCTCCTTCATCCAATTGTACTTCGGTAACAAGATGCATTTGGTACTATCCAAGTTACCGTCAATCTTAACCAACTTTCTTGAACCATCATACTTTCTATATCTCCCCAACACATCAGAATCTTATCCCCAAACTTCACTGATTTCGTGGTCGAACGTGGGTCGTTTCGCTTTTCTGGAGACCTTCTGACAAATTCTCGCTTATTAGGCATATAATGATTTGGTATTGAAATGGCTCCAACAGGGCTAATATTTCATCTGTAAAAAATATAATGCGAAACATACGCTTACAAGTTGTCAATTAGTAGAAATGTACAATAGTTTAAAGAGGCCGAATACTTTTGCGCGGTACTGTATATACATATCCATAAGCACACACACGCACACATGAAAGTACTACTTTCATATAAATATATATAACATCTATTTGTTTTTTCTGTGTCCCTCTCTGTAGAAGAGCGTAAGCTCGAAACATTAAAGAGTATTTCAATTCCTGAGCGTTATACTAATACATCTGTTTGTTTTGTACGCCACCTGTCTTCGTCTTTTGTTGTTTTTTTTCGTGAACTCTCCTCCTATATATATATATTATATATATATATATATATATATATATATATATATATGTTTGTAATTCATTGCTGTAAGTGTATTTATGAACTTCTATGGCTGTGTTGCATTTTCATATTTGTTTTACAACATGGATATCTCTATTTTAATATTTTTCGGAGTATTATAACTTGTAACAACATTCATATCTTCATCAGTTCCTACGTTCAATCGTTAAATAGCCAACCGCATCAAGTTAAGTTTCAGTTTTAGGTTACAGGTGATAGTTTGTCATTAACAAACTCATGTGATGATTTATTTTATCATTTTATTGCAAAGCAAATATATCAAACACTACGGTGCGATTGATCTGTCATTTGCAATTAAAATCTGCTTCTTTTACGACAGCAAATATATTCAAAATGGCGTCGGACAACGCGTTTCTGTCTCATTTTTGTAAGAACGAATCTTCTTGATTACAAAAGAAATTGTTAAGATTTCGCTGTCAAACATTTCGAGGTATTCGCTCTTAAAGTCAAACACGTCTACCCTATAATATATAATGTACTAGTTGGTGAAGGAACAACCTATTAAGGAGATGAAAAGATTTAAATTGACAAAGTTGTTGTGGAAGGTGGAGATGAGATTGTAGAGGAGAAGCCTGCAAAAGCCAAGTATGAAGTGAATCTTCATCTTTTCGTTGTGTTTCATATTGACACATCAAAGTCAATAGAAACTTCAAACACAACAATATGTCAGAATTGTTTCCAAAATTATGAAGATGCTTTGATAAAGTATGTGAATGTATCTCCATAACTTTAATTTGTCGGCTTCTTTAAGAACAATAAAACTGTCACCCAAGTCTATCATATAAGAGTGGTTTGCTATCACCAAAATTTGCCAATTGAAACAAAAAATAAAGAACGAATAATAATAAAATATAATTTAGTTCAATCGTTTATAAAGTAAGCGAGAAAAGACTGAAGTTACATTTACCTTTCAAACAAATATAATTTGATGAATTTCTATTTATTTAATATAAAAATATAATTATATGATTCTAATTTAGTAATATACAATAAAAAATACTTTGTTTCAGAGTCTGGCTTGAAAGTATTTTTAGAATTTTCGAAAGTCTGTCAAATTAACAATTCGCTGTAGTTTTCTTCAGTTATTGAAAATTATGCTTCACTTCATTAACTGGACTCTTACCTGGCGATGGGACTAAAAGCTCTGAAGACAGACGAGCAATGAGAGGGGCTTAACATGTCTAGGGAAGTGGCAAGAAATATCTAAACGAAATTTAGAATATAATTTGAGTTTTCAAAGAAACCTCAACATCGCCGCAGCCTTCGGGCTGAAACATTTTTAAGGATTTAAGGATTTAATAACTGAGGGTCTAGGAAAGAAGAATTATTTTTAATTACACTTAAACGCAGGTATGATTAATAAAACATGAGGTTTGTGCACTGCTTTTCCAAACCTCTTAAACTATTTTAATACATTTATTTCTAAACTCTCCGTGAGAAACAGAATATGATCCTTTGGCTCGGGAAGGGCTTTTGAAATTTGCAGTGGTGGCCAAGTGGTGTGAAACTTATTTATCAACCGCATGGTTCCACTGCGTGGAATCTTGAGCAAATGCCTTCTACTATAGCCACGAGCCAACCAAGACCTTGTTACAGAATTTTGTTAACGATTGGAAATGAAAGAAGCCTGTCATATATGCGCGCGTGTGTGTGTGCGTGTTGTGTTCTTGAGCAAGACACTTTATTTCGCGTTGCTCCAGTTCACTCAGCTGTAGAATTTAGTTGCGACGTCACTGGTGCCAAGCTGTATCGGCCCTTTTGCCTTTCCCTTGGATAACACTGGTGACGTAGAGAGGGGAGGCCGACATGCATGGGCGACTGTTGGTCTTCCACAAACAACCTTTCCAGGACTTGTGCCTGGGAGTGTAACTTTCTAGATGCAATCCCATGGTCAGTCATGACTGAAGGGGGGGGGTCTCAGCAAAGCACAATTCCATAAACCCCATATGTTTGGGATAGATACGGAACTGATAGATTCTTTTGCCGGCGCTCAGGATGCTATGCCAGCTGAACAGCTGTCGTACTGTAGACAAGAAACACCCAGTAAGGCGTTTCGGCCCTTAACGTCTAACCCTAATAAACAAAACCCCAGTGATATAGTACTGGCAAATTAATGGCGTTGGAAAACAAATCATAACCCTCGGTTTTAAAATCCTCCGAAACAGGCTACTCAGACTGGCCCTATAGACACAGGGTTGCACCCTACAGACACACGGTCGCACCCGGGTCACAGACGCTCATACCCGCGACTCACAACCAAGGAATGTAGGGTTTAGTTTTGCACTGACTACATTATTCAGGTGCAGAGAGAGTCTGGCAACATTCTAGATGACAAATTTCCTATCATCTTCCACGTTTGACCCCGAGCAAGCAACTCGGTCAACGAGACCAGCTGCAGAAAGAGCATACATTACGAACGGTGATCACGCCCATCTACGCCGTCGCCGTCGTTGTCATCATCATCATCGCCGTGAAGTATTCTTGTCGATTTGTCATATTCAGCGCGCGCCTGCACATCCTCAGTAACAACATTATGAAAACATCAACAACAATATCAACAAAGATAAGGAAAAAGAAGCAGAAAATCATTTAAAGAGTGTGGAATCTAACAAGTCTAGGATATGGGTTACGAAAATAAGGCAACGTGTACTATTTCATTTATTCTTTCATATTATGTTGTTGTTGTTCTTGTTATTGATGAGTCTGTTATTTTTTTGTACTTCTCAGTCTTTTACATGTATCAGAAAAAAGAAATATTTAAATTCCATTAATTCTACTTAAGTTAAACCTTCGCTTTTTTTTCATTGATCTTTCGTTCTTACACTTTCTCAGAAAAATTACTCCCGATTCTATCTTTTCCCCTCTCTCCCTCTCCCGCTTCTCCCTCTCTCCCTCTCTCTCTCCCTCTCTCACATACACACAGTGAGCATGTGTGTGTTTATGTGTGCATGTGTGTGTTTGTGTATATCTTTCAGTGTGTTTTAGGCATTTGTGTAAGCTCTATGCAATGCGTTTCTCTTTTTCCCTCTATTCGTATCCGAATTCTTTGTTTCCCACTCTCTTCTCTCTTCTCTCTCTTTCTTCGTTTCCTCCCCTCAACATCTCACTATTCTTCCTCATACTCCTCCTCCGCTTATATCTCCCTTCTTCATAGTTTCGCACCCTGTGGCCTCACCTTCTTCCTTCTTCTCTCTCTCATTTGCCAATGATGTCGTAAATATCAGAATAATGGTTTAACGCGCTGCCTTCCTCTTTTATATTTCCAGGATGAGAAGAATCAAGTCTTAGTGACCAACGTGTGGCTAGACCAGGTAATTATCGATGTTTTGCTCTTAATTGTACACTGTTACATTGCCGTTAATATCATCTTCAGCACCAGTATCATCATCATCACCACCACCACCACCATCACCACCACCACCACCACCACCGTCATCATCATCATCGTCATCATCATCATCATCATCATCATCATCATCATCATCATCATCATTATCATTGTCATCGTCGTCATCATCATCATCATCATCATCATCATCATCATCATAACGATTATCTTCGTTGCTGTCGCCGTAGTCGTCTTAGTCATCACCATCGCCATCATTGGCATAAACATTCCCCTTCTACATTAGCTTTCCTTCATTGTTATAACCGTCTCCGCCAAGATACTATCTAATAATTTTGTTTTGACCTTTGATAGCGGTAACTTTTAGATTACTAGAGAAGCAAATTGCGCATAATTTGCTTACAGCTGTTAGTTCGGTGTCCATATTAATATGGAGTGCAAAAACGAACATTCTCGCCACATTTTGCTTCCTTTATTTCCGTAAAAGCAAATAAGCTACTGAGGCTGACAAAGGGATATGTGAAGTTTATGGTTTTGATTGCTTAACAGAACGCACCTGTCAGAAATGGTTTTAAAAATTTAGTTCTGGAGATTTTTCACTCAAACGTGACCAGCGTTCTGGTTGACCTACTTTTTGGTTGACCTACGTTCTGGTTGACCTACTTGATTCCTCTACCAGTGAACGGGTTGCTTCTATTGATTACAAGATTGACATTGATCTGCGAGAATAAATATTCTTCAATCAGTTACATCGCCCCTCTCATCCTTGAAATGATACACTTAGAGTTTGTTTTTTATTTGTATTGTTTTTATTGTTGTATTGTTGTATATTGACCAAATCAAAACCATAATTCAATTTGTTTGTCATGTAACTGCGAGAGATTGCAGAGAGGCTAAATGTATTACACACAACAAGTGAAAATCATTTAAAATGTCTTGGACTCGTTACGAAACCCAAATTTTAAATCGATCATGGTCCAAGCGGAATGAGCCAGCACAAACCACATCAAAAGCTGAATTGCATTAAAAATGTTCATACTACCAATTCGATGGGATTACAAAGATGCTAAGTATTTCGAGCTGCTTGCTTGGAAGCAAACGATAAATTCTGATGTTTACTGTCAACAACTAATGAAACTGAGGAAGCAATCAAAGGAAAACGGCCAGAATTGACAAAGCGTAAAGGCATCGTATTCCACCATGACAGCGCTGGACCACACATGTCTTTGTTAATTCATGAAAAATTATTGGAGCTTGGTTGAGAAGTGATGTCACATCCAGCCCTTACCTTGCACCATCAGATTACCATTTATTTCGAAATGTTCGAAATTCTTTGAATGGTAAAACTTTTAATAATGATGATGACCTGCTGAAATCACACTTGCTTCAGTTTTCGACTGATAGGGACCAGAAGTTCTATGACCGCGAAATCATGAAGTTTCTAGAAAGATGTGAAAACGTCATCGAACAAAATGGAAAATATATAATTTATTAAAGTTTGTTCTTTGTATTAAAAAGAATTACTTTTATTTCACACTAAAAAAAAACGAAATTACTTTCTCGCCAACCCAATATATTTATATACATTTTTAATGTACTGTTTTTTTTTACTGCTCCAAGATCCCTTGTAGTGAAGCTTTGGGATTTCAGGTACTCCATGTCAATATTTGGATTCACCTTCGTACTTCAGGAGCGTAAATGGTGCATAGGCTTTGCGGCAGCATAGGACGGTTTACACACTTACTTTTATTGCTTTCATTACCCGTGGAGAGGGTTTTCAGGAATTTTTATCTGTCAAGAGAAAGCAACATTAGACAAGAAGCATACTCTAACAGCTACGGGTACTGCTAAACTACTAAATTACTACAATAAGCATTTCACACACGCGCAAACACACACACATTCACACATAGACACATACATATACACACAAACACACACTCACATACATACACACGCACACACACTCACACACACACGCTCTCACACGCATATACACACATACACACACATATACATACACTCACACACACATACACACACAAATACACACAGACCTACACACATGCACACACACACACACCCGTAGTTGATTCCATAAATCTATATTATGTGTATTGATTTCACTGCTGTGAGCAGATTTTGTGATTAATGAAATAAAAAATGTCGATAATAATGTGTATTTTTAGCTCTAAAGTAAGAAGTGTGGAATGTGACAGTATCATTTTAACCTGGCATCAGAGAGTCATGATGTTAAATATAGTGATAGTCTCTATCAATAAATAGTGAGTACAAAATGTTAACAAAATGGAATATATCATTTAACCGCAAAAAAGGACGTTTCGGATAGATTTTCTTCATCAGGGAAATATGACAGGCTGAAGTGAAATGTAAAATGTGTTTACCTTGTTCTACATGTGCGACGTAGAAGACTGAGAAAGAAAGAGAGGGAAAGGAAATGAAAGACATGCCATACTAGATCTCGACTTTATTACCATAGCCTTACATTCTGGAAAGCAGGGTGGAATTTAGTGGCCATTAAAATCTATCCCGATTTCTGACCATTATTTTAGTTTACCAAGGATGGCAGGCAGAGTTGACATCGGTGAGATTTGAACTAATAACGTAAAGTACTGTAGCTAAATACCACAAGACCAAATATCTTCCTTGCTTCAATATTCTAGCTTCACACTACGAATAATTTACCACTGGATGTAGAGACATTCGTGTATAATTAACTTCTCGGACTTCAAACATAATCCAGTGTGTATAAACTTGCCGAGGAACGGGGTCCACTAAAACGTCTCGTGAAAAGTATATGGCACGTGATTTATGCCACGGGGTTTATGTCTTTAATATTTTTCTAAAGATTTAGGGCAGTGAGTTTGTGCTGAGCAAGGACAAGATGCTTAGCGGCATTTAGTCCCTCTTTACGTTCTGAGTTCATATTTAGCCGAGGTCGACTTTGCCTTTTATCTTTTTCAGGGTCAATAAAATTAATACAAATTAAGTACCGGAGGTCGATGCAAAATTGCTGGCGTTGTGCGAAAATTTGAAACCAATATTTCCTTTGTGATTAAAATTCGTCTACGGAGCTTGCCACCATAATTTTCAGAATCATTTTAGTTAAATATTTTCACACTGGTTAACTTCATTGCCAAACAAAAACGTCTGTCTGTGATATCAATAAATATTCCTAAAATAACAACATTTAAAATTATCACAACATTCGTACAAAAACATAGATTCATTTATACTGTTTGTCTAATTCTTCGCTTTTTATGCTGTGTCATATTTAGCGATAATTCCCCTTTGAAGTTTATTTATACGCTTCACAATGGAAGCCCATTGTTGAAAGGGCATAGAATAATCGCATAATTTTGGTTTATATGAAAAGGAAAACAAACAAGGAGAGGAATTAAGTTAACTAATTAATTAGTTCAAATCAGTTGTTTTCGTTTTGCAGATTGTGATTTGATTATTTTTTTCCCTTTCTTCTACCAGTGAACAGGTTGTTTCTATTGATTACAGGATTGACGTTGATCTGCGAGAATTAATATTCTTCAATCAGTTACATCGCCCGTCTCAGCCTTAAAATGATACACTTAGATTTTTTTTTTTGTATTCTTGTTTATTTTAGCTTTATTTTTATATATTTTTTGTACTGTCTTAGAGGTTATTGTTATTTATATTCATTTTATCATGTGATCATATTCTTCTTCTTCTTCTTCTTCTTCTTCTTCTTCTTATTATTATTATTATTATTGTTGTTGTTGTTGTTGTTGTTGTTGTTGTTGATATTATTCCTTCGTCATTAATAAGATGCTGGCAGCTTTGAGCAAACCCATATTCAAAGGCAAGTAGCGGTATATTTACAGAATGCATACATGTGTTTACATGTGTGTGTGTGTGTGTGTATGTATGTGTGTGTGTGTGTGTATGTATGTGTGTGTGTGTATGTGTGTAAGATGAGCTTCTATTTATTCGCGACGAAGAAAGATAAACCTATGCGTCTTTGCTTCGCGTGTGTGACCGTAAATCAGTGGGTGTGTGGGTGTGTGTGTGTGAGAGAGAGAGAGAGAGAGACAGACAGAGTGATATGTTATGTTAAGAAATATGTCTGCGTATCATAAACTTTTTAAAATGCTAAGAACGCAGATATATAATGTATACGGGCATGTAAGTGTATATATATTGTGCTATGCATATATATATATATGTATGTATATGTGTGCGTGTGTGTGTGTATACCCAATGCACATCATATAGCTGTACCATCACATGTAAATACTTTGTTCTCTATCAGCTTCCTTCCATAAAGTACATGATAACACTCCCAAAAAGTTAAGATGAGTTGCCATAAGAGCTAGGCCTGGTACTGCATAAGAGCATTTATCATTATTGTCATCATTATTCTTATTCTTCTTATTATTATTCACGAAAGAGGTAGTATGGTGGACCAGTTTGAAAGGGCTAAAGACAGACACTTTCCACTTTGGCCAAGTCCTCATCAAATTTTTCAAGTTCCACTTGGAATCGAAGTTGAGGATGGAGAGAGAAGTGTCGCCTTGTAGCAAGTTTGTTGAAAGATGGGTGAATGTTGGAAGAATGGCCAGTGTGAAAGGACCAATTCTGAGCGCGCACCTGTAAACGAAAGGAGAACAGCTCTTACTGTGTTGCTCAGGCACTGGTGACTTTTGTGGGGTTTTCCACGAGGTCCTTAAAGCGCCTCCCCTATTAGGAGATTTAAATTGTTTCAATTTTAATCGTTATATATATTGTTTACATGTCGTAAAACCCATTCCATCGTCCTGTTTTTGTCTTTTATGTTGTGTGTGATTTAATGCAATTTTATGTAAGCCCTAACCCTTGTGAAGGCAGATGGCTCAGTGGTTAGAGCGTCGAGCTTACGATCGTGAGGTTGTGAGTTCGATTCCCGGACTGGGGTGTGTGTTGTGTTCTTGAGCAAGACACTTTATTTCACGTTGCTCCAGTTCATTCAAATGTAGAAATGAGTTGTGATGTCACTGGTGCCAAGCTGTATCGGCCTTTGCCTTTTCCTTTGGATAACATTAATGGCGTGGAGAGGGGAGGCTTGTATGCTTGGGTGACTGCTGGTCTTCCATAAAACAACCTTGCCTCGACCTGTGCCTCGGAAGGTAACTTTCTAGGTGCAATCCCATGGTATTGTGGCCAATAATCGAATTTATTATTATTTTTATTATTATTATTATTATTATTATTATTATTATTATTATTATTATTATTACTATTTCATCATCATCATCGTCATCATTATCGATATATTTGTGTGAATGAACAGATGTTTTTCTTTCTAAAGGTAATGTATCATTATCTTTCAGGGATATATACACACATACAGACACGCATACATAAATACATACATACATAGTTATATACTTACATATGTTTGTGTGCGCGTGTATGTATACATATATGTATATATATGTGTGTGTGTGTGTGTGTGTGTGTATCCATGTATGTACACATAATAATACATGTATGTATATATGTGTATATATATATGTATATATATATATATATACATACATACATGCATGCATGTATTGTGTATATATATATGCATACATGTGTGTGTACGTATTCTCTGTATTTTCATTTGTCTGCCTCTTCCTCCAATGTATTACATTACTGAAACGCATAATCCTTTCCAGCTATTTCCCATTTACATGTTTTCTTTTTTTTTTCCCTCTCTCCAGAAACGGCCACATCACTTACTTTAAAAGGGTTGCTGCTTCTATTGTTCCACTTTCATTTATTAAGAAGCTCCATTTATCTGTCTACCTCTATGGCAGACATATATTTAAAAAAATATACGCGTGTATATGTGTCTGTGTATGCTTATGTGTTTTTGTGTGTTTATGTGTGCGGTTGCTTTTGTGTGTGAGAGAGTGAATGCTTGAATGTGCGTGGGTGCGTTACTTAGTACGTTGTATATAGGTGTGTAGCATGTGGGCGTGCGTTTATATATATAAGTTAATGTATATACATAAATTATACAAGTGGATTTATATATGTAAATTATGTGTGTATGTATATATGAATATGGGAAAGTTATATATATATATATATATATATATATATATATATATATATATATACATATATATGGTGTTTGTGTGTGTGTGTGCATGGAAAAATTTATATAATCAAACATTTAAATAATTCCTCTTCAAGTACAATGGTGAAACGTACGTAAGGCCTAATACTTTCCCCCTACATATGTTCCGTATATGACAGGTATTGATACAGTTAAGTACAGATGGAGACTAACCAGTATAATGGAGGCTCGCAGGATTATGATAGTCAATATGAAGTTCTAACCGATAGAGAAGCAGTTGTACAGCTGACTACATACACACACACACACACACATATATGTTTGTATACAGTGTGTCACAAACGATGGCAAATTACAAAAGAAACGGCGAAAGTCAACCGTACTTTCAGAACGATTATGACTATGATGCTTGAAAATGATTTCAGAGAATGTTAAAAGTAATATTGTGACGTTTCGGATAAGGCTTTTTGTCAGGTATGTAGTAAAAAATCCAAAGAAGAGCAAAAGTAAGAAGAAAGAGGAGATAGGATAGCAATGACTGGAGAAAGTACGTGTGAAGATGCATGATGGGAAAATATGTTCTTGAACCTTCCATATGGGTTATTGAACCCATTATAAATACAGGCGATGGTTCTCAGCCAAGTCTTTAATATTATTACTGAACTCGTTATAGATTTAACCAATATTTAATTAATCATTTTACTTAATCAATTTTCAATTAATCATTTGGTCAATCAGGTAGGTTCGTCCATATCCTTTCGTCACTCTTCTTGACCTCATAAACTATATGTTCCCGATTTTAGCATGATGGTGGCTGTTTCATCACGCGATTTCACATCAGGGGACTTGCTAGCCAAATATAAGAGAGGCGTGCGTGCACACACGCAAATAAACACACAAACACACACACACACAGACACACACATACACAACTATATATATATATGCATTCATTGATATAGCTTATAGATTTATGCGATGTATCTCGAGATCCAATGATTGTAATAAAGAATTATTTCATTTTCTCTCCAAAAATTACGAAATCTTATTTTATGACGTCAACAACACACATACAAACGCTTGCACGCACACTCACACGTACCTTTATATACGTATGTGGTATATACACACACGCATAGCTGTATTTTTGATTGAATCAGTCTATTATATTAAAATACATATATGCCTGAAGATATATATATATATATTTGTGTGTGTGTGTGTGTAAAGATATATATATATATATATATATATATATATATATATATATATTATATATATACGTAGGTACATACTTATACGCAATGTATATACTTCTATATACATATATGTGTATGTACATCTAAGTATCTAAGTATATACATACGCAAACATACACGTATATATGCATGTGCCTTCGTGTGCGCTTGTGTGAGAGTATGTGTGTGTGTATAGTCACGAATACTTTTAATTTTTTAGAAATATACATTAATTTTCTTCGCATATATATTTGTGTATGGTGTATAAGCTCATATATTTAAGCTTGAATGAATGCAGGTATTGATACAGGTTAGTGTTTATGTATATATGTATTTACGTATTTATTATGTACATGTGTATATGGGCATGTATTTATGTGTGTGTGTATGTCTATGTGCACGTATGTATGTGTATATATGTATTTGTGTGTATGAGTGCATGTGTGTTTGTATGTACGTGTGTATGTATGCATGCATGTGTGCATGCATGTATGTATGTATGTATGTATGTATGTATGTATGTATGTATGTATGTATGTAATAAACTACAAATTAAAATACTTCGAAGACAAAATCGAAGGCCCGAACAAACAAACAAACATACAAATAAATATGCAAAACTGCAAAAACCGAGAATTATTTTGTAAAAGCCTGCAGTTAATGGGTTGTCGATAAATATTTGATATTATTTACGAGATGGAATTTCTCATTTATCACAGAAGGCGCGTAGCAGATAACAACACACAAAACAACAAACAGCTCGAAATATTTAATGTGAAAACTACTTAAACAGACTTCTGACGGATAAAAAGAAAAGCGAAGAATGCTTGAGAAATGTAATTGAGAATGGATAATGAATGCGAAGCATATTTCTATTCAGACTTTGTCAATGGTATAGATTACGGTATTCATATATTGTTTTTACCTTGTTTGTAGTCGCTACTTATCTGTGAATGATTTTCATTTGTGCATATGCTTAAGAACCACGCAGAAATATATGCATATTCCTAAATTTTATAGTCAGAAATGTATATTATATATACGTATATATATATATATATAATATATATATATATATATATATATATATATATATATATATATATATTAAGATAGATAGATTGATAGATAAATAGATAGATAGATAGATAGATAGATAGATAGATAGATATAGATATAGATATAGATACAGGTGTGTGTGCGTGTGTATGTGTACGTGTGTGTGTATGTATTTGTGAATGTACCGATATCGGTCTTATACATATACGTGCATGGATCTTTCTATAAGTCAATATGTGCATAAAAACGTACATACATACACAAATACATTCATACATACATATATGTAAATGTATGTGGATATATACATATATACATATACAAATAACTTTAAGTGCATATATACATTATACATACATATATATACATATATATATACATATATACATATATTTACATATATATATATATATACATATATACATACATACATACATATATATATATATATATATATATATAAATAGATGAGTGTATTTTGCCTGAGGAGAAGATTGCATTGTTTATACCATTTATTCTTTTGAATAGTATCAGTGGAATTTTCGAAACATGTGTCGAAAGTAAAAATATTTGATTACACCTGCGTTAACTCCATTTTTTTATTCATATATATATATATATATATATATTATATATATATATATATATACATGTATATGCACGTTTCTGTTCGCATGACAGCCTTACAACTTCATAATTTTGGAAATAATGATAACTTTATATAATGCACTCAAGGTGTTTGTGCACATTTGTCAACATACATATGTTGTGATAATTTCGAAAACTATTAAGTTGCATTGGAATCATAGAACAGAAGTGACAATACATAACTGTGTGTGTGTGTATGCATTTACAGTTGTGTTTATAGAAATTTATATTGTGCACACACACACACATTATTTTATTCTCTTATGCGTGCCGGCCCAAAGGTTCTGGCCATTCTGGGGCACGATCTGTATTTTCAATCGTCATTTCTATGGAATTGGCTTTTGGTGAAGAAGGAAGTTCGATATTGTTGTCTTGTCTTGAGTCTTTTGCTGTGATTCCAAATGAGTTTTGCTCATCCGGAATCGTGGACAACCGGTTGTCAAGGTGTTTTTGAAGGTATCTGCCACCACTCTATACAGATCTCTTAGTATTCAATATTTGTGGGCCCTTAAATCTCCCGCTATTGTGGTACCTGTTCCGCACATCAGCTGGGATGGTTGGTACGTTACGAACTGTGCACTGACGCCCATTTCGGGGGCTGGTATAGCTCTTGAGGAACTTATATTGTACACGCACGCACGCACACACACACGCACACACACACACACACACACACACACACCACACACACACACACACATGTAAATATATACATATACATATATATATATATTAATAATAGAAGGGTAAACTTTATTAATTAAATAAATTAATTAATTAATCAATTAATTGATAATTTTACCAAGTAGATCGGTACGTTAAAATAACCTCTATAGGTAAAATTTTCCACGTAATTATAATCATGCAGTTATATATTCTTTTCTAAAACTAAAAAACCGGAAACATAATAAAACACTCTACGCACACAGAGATATCTCGAAGATTTTTCTTTAATACTAATAAATCTATTCATATGTGTATGAGGATTCCTAGCCAATAGAAAAGTTATCATTTTAATCCCTCTAAATATCCATTAGATTGCTAATACACCCCCTGGTTTGCCTAATATTTATCAAGTATCCATTGCGTTGCTGCTATGATAAATACTCTTAGCATTTCACTTAAATTTGGGCTTTTGTTTGACTTAAATAGCAATGGCTATAAATTATTTTCCTCTTCATAAATATAAATACTTGCACTCTGGTTAGTAGACTATATAGAGTGAAATATATCCGTCCAATCCGCCTTGTTGAATGTGTGTAAAGCGAGCAACAAACGTGTATTTATATCTGTACAAATGTTCACAACAAAACACTTACAAACTACAATTTTGCTACAATAAATAGATAGAAAAATAGATAGAGATAGATAGATAGATAGATAGATAGATAGATAGATAGATAGATAGATAGATAGATAGATAGATAGATAGATAGATAGATAGATAGATAGATAGATAGATAGATAGATAGATAGATAGATAGATAGATAGATAGATAGATAGGCAGACAGATAGATAGATAGATATGTTTCTTTATTAGCCACACAGGGCTGCATACAGACGGGGTAAATTACAAGGTAGAGCTTTTCTTTTGGGGGATAAAAAAGGGGGTAGGTTTTCGAAAAAAAGGGATCGTAAATAGAAAAGAAAAAGGAAATGGAAAGAGGATAGATAGATAGATTTATAGGTAAATATACCCATAGATATATGTGCATGTGCGTGTATGTGTAAATAGTAAATAGTAATATTTGTGATAAAATAACTGACTGTGCGACAAAAGAGAGAGAGAGAGAGAGAAACATTTACCGTTCAATAATGAGAGAAGGAAAAATAAGAAGAATACTGAATCAGGATAAGACATCTAGAAAATGTAAGGGAACAACTGAACGTTGCTTAAAATAAAGGCTAATATACGATAAAAATAGAATTTTATAAAATTACAATAAAAATGAAATACAATAAAATTACAATAAAAATGAAATACGATAAAATTATTATAAAAAGACATTATGAATGTAATCAAATAACAATAAAAATAACGAAAATATAAAATAAAGATTAAATGCCATAGAATACAAAACTACAGTAAATATAATAAAATTATAGCGAGAATAAAATATAAATGAAATTCAATAAAACACATTGAAAATACAATAATCGTGCGATAAAAATGTCCACAAACAAAATAACGATGAAGATTTGTACAAAACTTCATCCATTTTCCAGTTATGGGGTGATAAGGGCTATTATGGATGGTTTTTGTATTCCAGCTCAATACACTTGGAAAACACTTAGCTATGAATGGAGAGAAAGGCAAACAAGAGGTTTACAGATTGTAAAAAAATCGAGACCAATTCAGAGAAATAAAGAAAGCGGGGATGAAAGAGGGAAGAGGGGTTAAGCGGGAGGGAAGAAAAACATAAGAGAGAGATGAAGAGATGAAGGTGGTGTTGGTGGTTGTATTGGTGGTGTTGGACGTTCAATATTTGCAGTACAAGAAAATATGGTTGATCTGTGTTTAAATATGTAAGAAACGATGCAATAAAATAAAAGATTTGGAATGTGTACAGTATCCATTTTCTAGGCTTGAGATCTGTTGTCAATATTGAAAAGAAGACAAGAGGAGACGACGCAGTTTTTTTTTTAATAATCTCCAGTCCCCAGCGATAACCCTTTCAAAAACCCTTACCTGCTAGAGAGCTTTTGGTAAAAGAATAATCGATCGGGTTATGAATGAGAAATAAACATAAGATACGAAGACAACCTTAGGAAACGTGTTAAACATTGAAGAATTTCAAAGAGTTTTCAAGAAATTCCACTTCTACTATTTCAGTTTAATTAGCACTGGATTAGAATAGAATTCCATAGAACAAACAAGTTTTCGCGATCTAATGGTGAAGAAGCAGTACGCAGCTCTTGCAAACATATGGTTGGTTTCTTTTATAAATATCTGATTTCTTCGTATCATAATTATATTATGTGTATATTCGCGTGCGCATGTGTGCGTGTGCACAGAACGTGCGAGAGAGGGGGGATGGAGGAAGAGAAAGAAAAGAAAAATAGATAAGTAAATAGATAGATTGGTTGATAGACGTAGAGAGAGGTAAAATGATTATTTATTTACGTAAACAGGTAAAAGCACAGAATACATAAAATAAAGCGTTTATATTTTAACACAATTTGAAGTTGGTGATTATTCTGATTATCTAAAATAGGGGAGCAGTTTCACAATATCCGAGAAAAGACATTCACATGTTCAAATTTTAATCTGTCATCGAGATGTAATTGCTGGCTGAAAAATAAAAAAACCACCTTAGTCAGTGAGTCATACATTCATCTATTCAATTCTATTCAACTCTCTTTGGAATTGTTCATGAAATACGAGGTTTGATAAAACATAAAAGTAGCGGAACTGGTGCTAGAGGAAGAAAACTACAATACATCTCAATTGGGCCTTTAATTTCCTTCGAAGTAATCCCCTTCTGAAGCCAGAAAGACGGACGGACGAACGGTCGAACGGACGGACGGACGGACGGACGGATGGACGGACGGACGGACGGACGGACGGACGGATGGACAGAGGGACGGATGGTTGGATGGATATACAAGTTAGAAGTATGAGAGAGTAGAGGAGAAATTGAGGTGAAAAAGAGACAGAAGGATGTGTGAATTACAGAGGATAGAATATGATCAGAAGACTGCTACAGATGTACAAACTTAACGCCATTTTCAGTTTGAGAACAAAAATATAAAATAAACGATGAAGTTGCATTTAGTGCTAACGTTTTGTTTAGCAGCTTGGAGTAAAGAACAGGTGAACATAGTGTTTTGAGCTGCTCAACAATGCGACTGTCAATTATTTATATAAAGACACAAGAGCTTACTGATCTATGAGTTGGTGAACCTAGATCAAAGGGGGTGAAGTGATGTTCAATAGGATTATTATCCTGTTGAACTGAGAACTGCATCAAAGGGATGCATGCGTCTGCTGTTGATAGAAATATTTATCTTAGAAGAAGTGAGGCCATTGACTATGGAAGTTTAGAGATATATGTATTCATTGCACTCACGTTTACTACGTGAGTGTGTGTGTGTTACAAGAACTGAAGTATCGTTAATACAAACATTTTCTTCTTAGTCACGAGAAATGAAAGTGAAAGTTGCTATGGTGTTGTTGTTGCTGTTAGAATTCGTTGTTGTAGTTGCTGTTGTTGTTCTCGCTGTTGTTCTCCTTGTTTTGTTTTGTTTTTTGCTGAGTAAAACGTATCAGCTTGCTTCATTCAAACTTATAACATCAAAGAAATATGTAATCCATCGCATCATAACAATATTTGAAAAGACACCCAACTCATAGCAACAGCGACAATATGCAGCTGAGCAAATCTGGCTCAGGATTTATGAATGCAATTAAGTCACCTAATATTAAAGATCCTAAAACAACATCTTTTCGTTTATTCTACTTCATTCACCATTATTACCAAAAGCTGTCCATGTATAATGGAACATCATCAAACAACTTCAAATTCACTTAGTGAAGAGCAGAGAGATTTTTGCCATGGATTTGGCGTCAGTTTGTTACCACCATTACTTATAGCAATTTGTATGTATATTACTGCATTGTAACATGTAATCACCAATTACTGATGGATTCTGCTGGTGAATTTTATTACCACAAATGGTATCTACGTTTTACCTGGATTGTGACCATCACAGTGATTTACTTACGTGTGATTCTTTCAGGTTCATTAGTACCTAATGTCACACACCAATACAATAATGGCATTGAATGTATTGATATTGTATCGTAACCATCAGATCAATATTCAAAGAATTCTATAACTGAATACCATCTTTAATTAACCTCTTCGGAGTTTTCTAAGGCCGTATTTAAAAATCTACGAGCGGCAGTGAAACATAATTTGGCCAATTGAAAGTATGTCTAAGGATCAAGTAAAGATGATTGCATCGAATTACCAAAATCTCGCTGACATGTCATATTCCGTGATGCTTTCTTAATTGGCAAGTTTAATATCGCTGTAGCACTTACTTTATTCTTGTCATTGCTTTGGTTGTTGGTACTGGTGTTGCTTGCAGGGATACTGGAATGAGAACGACATCGACTAACGTGAATATGGACCGTTGTCCGGCTCTCAGCAACAGGGGCTGAGATCGTTTTATGGGTGTATAAGCTTCTTTGACAATATGGTGCTACTTTGGCCTGTGATCTAGAACTTCAAGGGCGATTACTTTAGGTTAGTTTTCCTTGCAAAACGCGCGGCTACCAAACTCGTGTCCTTTACACGCTTATTCTAATTACCATATTGTTTATTCTTGGTTTCTTATTATTATTATTTGCTAAGACAAAAGTGGCGAGCTGGCAGAATCGTTAGCATTCCAGCCAAAATGCTTAGCGGTATTTCGCCCTTTGCTACGTTCTGAGTTCAAATTTCGCTGAGGTCCACTTTGCCTTTCATCCTTTCGGGGTGGATAAATTGAGTACCAGTGAAACACTGCTGTCAATATAATCGACTAACCTCTCCCCTAAAATTCCAGGCCTTGTGCTTATAATAAAAATCATTATTTACTAAGACATAGCTGAAACATGACTTTATTATTATTAAAATAGTAAAAAGTTTGAAAAAATACATTTACAGTTCTAAGCATGTACAAAAGAATTTATCGCAAAAATTATTTTGCCAACATAAAATAGCATCGACAATGTTTTCACCGTTATATTATCTGCAGAGTTCTTTTTACCATAATCTTCTCTCGTAAAATATTCTCTACGATTCAAGCAGATTTTATAAATCTGATATCGCACTTCTGTAAGTTGAGATTAAATTTCATTTTTACTTCTACCTTCGATTGCTTTTCTCCTTTTCTAAATTTTCTTTGCATTTTAACTGTCTGCACGTTTTTCTGGTTTCTCTGGTATCTGTCTCTTTATATCAGTCTAGCTTACATGGAAAACCTAATCCGTTGTATTGTATCTATGGTTTCGCGCAATAATGGCGCGGTGGAAGCATATACAGCCATACAGATGCTGTTTTCTGCTGCAAACACGATTTGTCCACATTCACGGGAATAAAACATCCAAGATAGTGATCATGGTCTGTGTAACGAAGATTTTGCTAATTAGATTTCAGTTTGCATTTTATATGTGTATGCGCGCGCGTGCGTGCATGTGTGTGTGTCTGTGTGTTATATAGGTACAGAGTTGTGACCGGAAGATAATAACTACGATGGAACCAAGCTTTAAAGAAATACTGAGTTTTTTCACTTTTTACTATTTTCTATATATTCAACCACGTGCTTTCACACACCAACTTTCTCACCTATACATATATATATATATATATATATATATATATATATATATATATATATATATATATATATAGGCGCAGGAGTGGTTGTGTCTTAAGTAGCTTGCTTACCAGCCACATGGTTCCGGGTTCATTCCCACTGCGAGCCACCTTGGGCAAGTGTCTTCTACTATAGCCTCGAGTCGACCAAAGCGTTGTGTGTGCATTTGGTAGTCGGAAAAGGAAAGAAGCCCGTCGTATATATGTATATATATATGTACGTGTGTGTATATGTTTGTGTCTGTGTTTGTCCCCCGAACATCGCTTGACAACAGATGGTGGTGTGTTTACGCCCCAGTAACTGAGCGGTTCGACAAAATATACCGATAGAATAAGTACTGGGCTGACAAAGAATAAGCGCTGGGGTCGATTTGTTCGATTAAAGGCGGTCAAATGACTGAAACGAGTAAAAGAGTAAACGAATAGAATGTGTGCATATATACATACGTATATGTACATACTTACATATATATATAAATATATATATATACATATATACATACATATATACACACACACATACATACATACGTACATACATACATACATATATACATACATATGTGGGCACAGGACGTCACGAAACGTGTACAAATACGAAGTACGAGTACATGGAATATGAACTATTGTTTTCGAACAACAAACGACAAATGGAAAACATGACAAACAACATAAAGAACGACCCTTCATCATTTGTTGGCTGTATTTTTTTCTAGTCTCGTATTTCGAGCATTTAACAACAATATACGCTTACGATAAAACAGTTGCTCCCTCAAAGCAACTTAAATATAACTAGGGATTCTGCGGAGGGGCGAAATAGGTATCACAAACAGGATAGTGAAAAGAAACAGGAAGGGCTGCTAAACCTAACCGAGGCTGTGATGGCGAACGCGTAAATCAAGGTTGGACAGGAGACAGACAAGAACAAGTCTTTCTTGTTCCAGCTACAACGGAGAGAAAGAAAGAAACACAAGTTAGGAGAAGAAAGATGGCCGATGGTCACATAGGTGCCACGTGAGCAAGGGAGGCAGAGTGAGGGAGAGAGAGTAACAGAGTTACAGGATAGAATTGAGGGAGAAGAGGAGGTTAACGAATAAGAGAGAGAAAGAGAGAAAACGAAAGAGTAAAAAGATCGTATACATATATATATATGTATGTATCTGTGTATATATGTGTCTGTCTGTTTGCTTGTATGTATGTATGTATGTACACTCAGTCCTATAAAATTATTTGGCTGAATCGGTAGAACGTCGGGAAATTGTCTTTCAGTATTTCTTCATCCCTGTATCCTGAGTTCAAATTTCAACGATGGCAGTTATGCCTTTCAACGGAAAGCTGATGTCATCGTCTAAACTCCTCCTATATCATGGTACGTCATACGTCATTATATGTACGTCATTGACATGTACGTCATTAACATACGCCATTGGTAAACACGTCATTGACAAATTCGTCATTATTGTGTCGAAAGTTAAATCCATATTGCGCAAGAATTGGTCGAATCTGCGAAGAAGAGGCTAAAGATGAATTGTGATCGAAATCCATGAGCAGTTGTTGTATTTATTCTTCTTAGTGTTGCTGGTGTTGCTGTTAATATTGGTGATGCAGTTGTTAATTAGCATCGGATCTGCCCTACTGACAAAGGCATTCCAAATCTGATCTTCCCACCGTGTTAACGTATATGGATCTACATTAACCAATTTATCATTCTTTATATAACATGCACAAATGTAAATGGAGGGCGATTTAGTTATTTATTAGCTGCAAGCGTAGCGATTGCCTCTTATGCCCCACTTTTCAACAAGCGTATTGAATAACATTACACATTCCTGACACTCACTCATGCGATCACTGGATAATTCGCCTTCCTGATCTCATCAATAATCAAACGATAATTTATACCAGCACTATATATATATATAGAGAGAGAACACAATAATATACACACATGTCTGTACGCACACATATACACTCAATCACATAAACTCGGACTTTTGCAAGACTGATTGTTAGAGAAGATCCATACCATGAAAAGAAGAATTTCTCTCTGGCAGCGACATACGAAAAGATTTCTATAGAACTACGCAAACTAAATTTGAACCTATACACGTGCTCGCACACACACATGCCTACCTACATACATGCATAAATGCATACATACATATATATGCATACCTACATACATGAATACATGCATACATGCATATATATATATCTACATACATACACATACATACAAACATGCAGACATACATACATACATACATATATTCGTGAATACATACATGCAGACGTGTATACATATATACATACATGCATGCATACATAGATACATACATACATGCATACATACAAATAAATCATACATACATACATGCATACATACATACAAATAAATCATACATACATACATGCATGTATACACACACATGTGTGCGTATGTGTACATATATGTACGCATGCATGTACATGTCCACTCTCTCCCTCTGTCCACTTCTTCCTGTCTCCCTCTCCCCTCTCTATTTCTCTCTCTCACACACACACACAACAACAACAACAATGTACACACTCCACACCCGCACACATATTCACATACACATACCTTCTCTTTCCTCATCAGTACACCTCGCAAGATTCGTCACCTTGCTTAATTAACAAAGGATCTGACCAAATTACTAAAGAACATAACAAGAGCTGCTAATTACTCCATTCATACCATTTTAGGGACAGAAAATGCAATCAAAAGTCTTCTGCTAAAGCACACAGACATCATTGTCTTCACTCTTACCACATCACTCACTCACTCTATCTCTCTCTCCCTCTCTCTCCTTCTCTCTTATCTTTGTCAGTTATTATTTATTGTTTTGTTTTGTTGTTTTTGGTTTTCTCATAATAACAATAATAGGTTGTCATAGCAACACACAGTATTACGAAATTGATCAAAACTAAAAGAAAAAAAGTTATTGTAACATCACGAAATGTCTGTCACATAGTTTTAATCCAATATATCCCCACCACACACCCTTCTCTGTCATCGCTATCGCTATCATCGTCATCACCATCACCATCATCATCATCATCATCATCATCATCGTCGTCGTCATCATCATCATCATCATCATCATCATCATCATCATCATCATCATCATCATCATCATCATCATCACCCACCACAATTATCATCATCATCACTATCACCATCATCATCATCTTCCCGGCCGTCATCATCCTCATCGTCGTCATCATTATGGTCGTCATCGTTTCGACGACGTCGTTATACAAATATACATATGTATATGCATATACATATATTCAAACACCTACATACATACATGTGTTAGTCTGTATAATCTCTTTATAAAAAAAGCGTTAGCACTGCTGTTTATTAATTAAAAACTACAGACATAGAAGTGTGTGGACGAGACTGAGTACAGTACTAACCAACAATATAATCGGGTCTTATTAAACTAACACCAATTAACCTTAATGCTAATTATTATCGTATTTCTGGCAAAGCTTCACTGATTACAAAGCATAATTGCAAATAAATACACAGGTAATAGTTCCACCCCAGCTGCGAACTTAGGATAATACAAATCTCTCGAACTGCCCGCTTAGAGGTCAGAGATCTTAGAGCATGTGTAATTCCTTCGGATTGTAATGTAAGGAATTATGCATTACTAACCAGTGATACGTTTAAGAATCTGTTTTATTAGCATATACATTCATTGAATTTGCGAGACGGAGAAAATACACATATTTGCATTTTAACTCAGAAACTGCGAATCTAAATGTTGATTTGAATATCGGCGATCCAACTCGTATTTCAATGGAAACCGAAATTGTTGGCTATGAGAAGTGTTCTATATCAATAACTAGCGATCTCCTTCAACACCAATTTTGAAATATTGTCTAATTGTCCTCAGCGAATACAATGTCTCCGAGGCAACTATCATTCATGAAAGCTCGTTACAAACTGATGCGACTTGTGCCGCAGTGAAGCTTCCCTTCACGATTAAACGTTTTTCCCTGATGCTTTCTTTTATACTGCAGCAGCCCCTCTCGCTAGAAACTATGATCTCCCATCTCTACAAACACAAGAACGTAATATGCAAAACAAACAGTAATACTCACTGCTTTTGGAAATAACGTATTAACGTTTTGGGAAAAGGGAACCGTTTTTACATCGTAGATCCGGCAGAAAATTTTCGTTTTCCATTTTAGCCAAACCCACCAATATTCCGGTTTATCTATTAATAAATTTATCCAAGCAACAGGGGTAAACCTCTATTTTGTCACGCAACCAAATATTCCTTAGGCACCTAGTCTTAAAGAAGCACAACTGCGTATTGTCGTCCAGGAAAGACTATTCATGAAAGTTAAGTCAGGGTGATTATAGCTTAAATGAGTTTGAGCACTGGGTTACTTGGTTCGATACAAGCAGATATATTGATAAAGGGGTCCCTCCGTTCAAGAATGTAACAATTTTTTACTTTCTACAACACATTCTTCATACAAGAGTAATATAGAAACACTAACGTCCAACTACTTCAGCCAAAATTCTACTGAGAAGATATACATTTTTGACGAGAACAATCTTTCATATGACATTACAGGGGTCACTCCCTCAACCTAACACGTTCCTTGCTTTATGTCAAGCATGTTTCTTAGAAACCGTATTTACTTGCTAAAGATTTTCCTAAGGTAAGCTCTCTTTCAACAGAGTTCAAGTGCAGTCGATAAATCACATAACCTTCTGTTCGACTGGAAATATAAAATCAATATTCCTATAACGTTATTAAGTAATACATAATTTCATATTACATTACAATTACAAGCCGGCTTCAACTCTAAGTGGAAACCGTTTGACTTTACTCCCGTTGTTGCTGTTGTTGTTGATGATGGTGGTTTTTCGTTTTTGTTGTTATTGTTAAAGTGATAGCATGTTGTCAACTTAATGTGACCATCCCATGAAAGGGAAGAATACTACTGTTATTTAGCCTGCGGAAACACCGTTTCCTGTTGGACTTGACACATTTCATGTGTCCTTATGTTTTCAAAGTAGAGACAAGTCCAACAGGAAACGGTGTTTCCTAGGGCTAAATAACAGTAGCATTCTTCCCTTTCATGGAACTGTCAAATTAAGTCGACAACATACTATCACTTTATGGTGCTGCTCCTGCATGAATCTCTGAGAGATTCAGAAATGTATTATTTCTGTTGTTGTTACTTCGTCACTGATTATCTATCATCGTATAGATCTATAATCAAAGATCTCATAGCTCTGATGATTCCATTAACTGGGTACCGTTTTAAGATAGTAGGTTGCGATATGAGATAGAAAGATATGAAGATTTGACTGTTACTTATAGCTTGTCGAGCAGCCATACAGATACACTGCACTAAACTGTAACCCTCCTCACCACCGTCATCCCGTACATAAGTCAATCAAGAGGAACTGAAAGGCAGACGCTTAACGCTTTACTTGCTAAGCTTACGTCTACAGATTTTTCTCTAGAAATTATAATCAGCGATGGTTTTTTTTCTTTTTTTTTTGTTACATCTTTTCGTACTTCAGGTGTCAGATATAAACAGCAACAACGAGATTGAAGAGTGGAGGCACATGGCCCAATGGTTAGAGCAGCGGAGTCGCGTTCGAATCTCAGACTGGGCGATGTGTGTGTTTATGAGCGAAACACCTAGGCTCCACGCGGCTCCGGCAGAAGGTAATGGCGAACTTCTGCTGACTCCATCGCCACAACCTTTTCTCACTCTTTCCTCCTGCATCTTGCAGCTCACCGGTGTCCCGTCCAGGTGGGGAACCTATACGCCAATGAAACCAGTAAACCGGCCCTTGAACCAGGCGTGGATCGAGAAGGAACAAACATCAATCCCTCGCCATATCACGTTTCACCTATCACGCGCTCAATACATCGCGGGTCACCTATCAGGCACTCGGTACATCACAGATTTTTCTAACTAATATATCTAAATTTATATCGCGCACTTCTCAGTTATCGCGGGTTTCTGTGGCCAATAGGTATTTATATATTTTAGAATTTAATTATTTCTGTAGGAGGTTTTGGAACGTGACACCTGCGATAGTCGAGGGATTATTGTATTTCAGTTTCTTCTCCTTCATTAGCACCCATTCAACTGCTTAATCACACACGAACGCATTGTTTAAATATCTACTAAATACAGCGGTGTAATGTTATTGGTCTTTTCTAATTTTCCATATGAGACACATTCCTGGACGTTGGTACGTAAACATCAATAACTTGTAGGGGCACGGGTCTCGTTTTTCTTTCATCACTTATTACCGATAATAATCCTTTCTACTAAAGGCACATGGCCTGAAATTTTGAGGGAAGCAACCAGTGGATTACATCGACCACAGTGCGTAACTGGTATTTAATTTATCGACTCCCGAAAGGATGAAAGGCAAAGTCGAATCCGGTGGCATATGAATTCAGAACGTGAAGATAGACGAAAAACCTATTTCTTTACTACCCACAAAGGGCTAAACACAGAGGGGGACAAACAAGGACAGACAAACGGATTAAGTCGATTATATCGACCCCAGTGCGTAACTGGTACTTAATTTATCGACCCCGAAAGGATGAAAAGCAAAGTCGACCTCGGCGGAATTTGAACTCAGATCGTAAAGACAGACGAAATACCGCTAAGCATTTTGCGCAGCCTGCTAACGATTCTGCCAGCTCGCTGCTTTCAATAATTATATTAATAATAATGATGATGATGATGATGATAATAATAATAATAATAATAATAATAATAATAATAATAATAATAATAATAATAATAATAATAATAATAATAATAATAATATTTCACAATAATAATACAATTGTCAGAAACTATATCCAGATACTACAGTAGAAATATTGAATTTATATCTAGCATGAAATTACAAGTTATCATTAAAATATTTTCTGTGATTTTTTGATTAAAATCGTCGTCGCACGGCAATAAAATTTGATTATCAGCTTTCTCATATTGTTGTTGTCGTTGTTGTTGTTGTTGTCACTGCTGTTCCTGCTGTTGTTGTTGTTGTTGTTGATGAGGATTATGGTGACAATTATGATAACAATGATCATCAGTTTGTATCATCATCAGCATCAGCAGCAGCAGCAGCAGCAGCAGCAGCAGCAGCAGCAGCAGTAGTAGAAGCAGCATCACCATCATCGTTATTTCAAATTGCTATTCGAGGTAAAAAAAAAAAAAATAATAATAATAGGGAATAGTAAATATATTATAAAATAAATAAAAATGCAATAAAATTATCCGAAAACCTGATCTTGTCCAAAATCATTATATTCGATAATTTCTTTATTCTATTATTTTCTTGGAAGCCTGAAACAGCTAACCATAGCTAATTATATCTTTATTTCTACCTGTTTTTTGTCGCTTGGTTTTCATTATCTTCATATAATTTCTCTCTAGATTTATCAACTGTTTCGGCTTTTTTTTAACCTTGTAAAGGTGTTTTCTTAAATTCATGGAATTCGAGCAAGTAATATTCTACAAGTTTATTGAAATAATCCATGCAGTAAATTGATATTTTCCTCTGGCAACTTATGGTCTTTCCGTTGTATTTCAATATGAAAGTCTTTAGTTTTGTTAATCTTTTTTTCTTTTTAAAACGCTCCTCGACTACGAAGCTCTCTCCAACATTTATATACTCGCTTCTATATAAACTGTTTGTTATGTCTCTATATTATTTACGCCATCTCTATAATTTTTAAAACATTTTCATATTTTTTCTTAAGTGCAAGAAATAACCACTGAAGTGAAGAAATAACCAACGGTTAATTTTATGTGTTATTGAAGATGGGTAACAAATATCACACTTCATCGATGAAGCACAGTTCACTGATTTATTAGGGAGACCATCAATAGTCGAAGACAATGTTATACAGTCTTCCTTATTGTGATACAAATCTCAGAATGGATCGATTAGCATCTTATGATGAGGTGAAAATGGCTCTCAAACAAATAAATACCAGTAGAACACCGGATCGAGAAGGCTCTCCCGTCGAACTACTGAAGGCTAGAAGCGAACGGTATTAACCTCACCAGCAAAAGCTGGACTGGTCCCTCAATCCTAAGAGATTAGATTTATGGCATTTTTCTACCAATGTCCAAGGGAAAAGAAGAAAAAGGAATTTGAGATCACCACTGGGGCATCGCATTCCTGGAAGCTGTCGGCAAAGTGCTTCCTAGTCTTTCGGTGAGCAGGTTGATGGAAGAGATTTGCTCTACACACATCCCTGAATTACGGTGGCTTTAGGCCAGGGAAAGAAAGAATGGCCAAGGTATTCTCGCTAGACACATACACTGCTTCGACTAGTATTACGGTAGTTACGACATGGGCGGTCTATTGGAGCAAATCAGTCAATGTTGTTGACTGAATATTTATTTCACCACGGTTCTCATTCCAATGGTATTCTTCGATGTTGTTGTTGTCTTTGTTGTTGTTGTTATTATTATTATTATTATTATTCAGGTCACTGCTTGGAATTGAACTCGGTATCTTGGGATTAGTACTCCGCGTTATTAACCACGTTGTGTGTGTCAGTCTGTGCGTGTGTGTATGTGTATACATACATATATATATATATATATATATATATATATATATATAATATATATATATATATATATATATATATACATATATATATATACTAATATATACGTACATACATATATATATATACATATATAAAAAATTATATACGTACATCTTCATATATATTTCATATATATATATATCCACACAGCATATATGTACTCACACATACATACGTACACATACACACGCAGAGAATAATATGTGGTAGAAGTTTAATATTGATTACCAATATATATTTATTTATTTATTTACTTCGTTTCCTAGGTGACAGTAATGTTAATATATTTCATAGAGAAAAAACTGAACCTAAGCAATAATATTCAAATCTTTGCAACTGCAATCTTATGTTCGTTCTCATGTGATTAACCCGCAACGAAAATTCCATTGTATATATAATGTATTGAAGATAAACAGATTAGCAACAAAATGAACTGTAAAATACGGTGCCGATTGCTGTGATATGCATTTATTGTAATAAATACCTGGCTTTCTATTAACACATTGTGATATTTTAATGTTTTAACGGCTTGGTAGACTAGAGATAGAGGTCTGAGCTGTTGAATAATTGTAACAGCGAGGACAAAAAGAAAGAGAAATGGAAGGAGGTGGAGGAGAACTACGGTCAGGAGAAGGAGGAGGAGAAGAAGAAGGCCGAGGACAATGAAAAGCAGACGATATCTATATATTTATAATGGTGATCATTATAAAGTGATTTTATATCTCTGCTGCTGTGGAAATATTTTTTGAGCAAATGGAAGAAAAATTTAGCTATATGTATGCCTACATTTCAAGGTAGACTGTAACAGTTAATATTCCATTTTTAGTTTAGTTTGTAGTTAGAAAACCAACTCCTCCCAAAGCATCATTGTTCTCGGCATTCTTCATCTCCTCCTCCTTCTCCTGACCGTAGTTCTCCCCCACCTACTTCTATTTTTCTTTCCCTCAGTCCTCGATGTTAACGCTATTTCTGAGTCCCACGTTCGAATGCTACAGTTGCAATATTGGGAGATGGATAAGTCGAGAGACAGAGAGTGTTTGCAAATTCCAGATTAGTTTCTATTTTGATATCTATATCATCTTGAACCTAACATATAACCTTTATATATTACCTTAAAGTATAGATATATAACCTTTACAGGTTTGGGGTGAATATATAGCATTTAACGAGGCGACAGGTCTCTTTCCCGATCTTATCTGCAGAGCTAGCCTTACCGGTTTTGAGTACCAGCAGGTTATAAGGACAATGAAGACCACCTCGGAAACGGAAACTGATATCTTAACGCTGGATGCAAGAAATACATACATACATACATACATACATACATACATACATACATACATGCATACATACATACATACATACATACATACATACATACATACATACATACATACATACATACATACGTGCGTGCATGTATATAAACTTAAGTGTATATACATGTGTATGTATGTATACACAAATATATATGTACGTATACACACATACGTATATATATATATATATGTGTGTGCATACATGAATGCATATACATATGGAGAAAAAAATAAATAGATGCGTATATATATATATATATATATATATATATATATATATAATATATATATATATGCATGAGTGTGTGTGTGTACGCACATCATATACGCATAGAAACACAACAGAGACAAATACACGTTCAAAATGCGCACACCTATATAAACACACGTGCAAGTGTGCGAGCGAGTGTGCAAACAATTTGAGGAAATGAAAGCGATGAAACATTATGAAAATACACACAAGTTATTCTGAAGGCAAAAGGAAATGCATGATGTTCAAATAGAATCCTTTTTACGAGTGAGCTCCTTGGTAGTAAAGTGACTGTCACAATTGCGATATTCTGATGGCGGTAAACAGGAAGAATACATACTTTATAATTGATAAAAATAGACGCAAATGCTGGAGACGTTGTCTGTCTCTATTTTTTCACTGATGGAACACTGTAAAATATTAAAGCAATCGATATAATAACAGATTATATTTTAGATTATCTTTTACATGGTTTTTAGTATGGTGAATTATATTTTTTTATTTTTGAAAATGTTACATATGTGTATATAAAATAAAACTTAGAGATATGTAAGATATATAAAGTTGGTTGTGTTTTTCTAAAAATTTGTTCAAGTATGAGCGTATAAATGTGTATATGCGTATAAAGATGTAGACGATTCCTTCGTTATCTTCTTTTTTTTTGTTAATTATTCAGACAGAACCATACATATTTGTCTGAAATATATACAGAGTAGGTAGGTGATCGCGTACACCGTTTTCTATCGCCATGTCTGCCTTCATTTCCATTTTCTATCTTCCATTTCTGACTTCATTTCTGTTTAAAATCAGGAATGAACACTCCTTCTCACGTCTTCCCTTTCTGTTATACACCACATGTTTATATTTATATATATACATATATATATATATATATATATATATATTATATATATATATATATAATATATATATATAAATTAGAAAAAACACCTTTTATCAATTCAAAATGAACAATTAAATTACACCATCAAGAAAATTACATATAATAAAAATATTAAAATTAAAATAACAATAAAATGTCAAAGATTAAGTAAATTGCAAAAAATAATTATAAAAACGTATATAATAGGTTGAAAAACGACACGTGTTTCGTTGCTATATTTAAGAAATGATTATAGTAGTAGAGAAATCACTTCGATATAGATATAGTCACTCATCAGGTTAAAAATAAACTAGAACAATAAAATAATTAATAAATATACTTTAATACATATATATCAATCTGCGTGTCTGTCATCATAGCACCCAGAAAGAGGTAAAAAAAGCCTTCCAGCCCTTCCTTGTCAAATGTTGTCAGTAGGGCAATGGATGTCCAAAATAAACTCAGAAAGCAACTAGCCTTCCATAACGACCGGGTCAGACATTATGAGAGACAGTGCTAGTGTTTTAAACTGCGATATTTATATTATTTACTCCGAAAGACCTTAACCATCATTGAAATCATTTCGAACCCGTGTACAATATCACACAATTTAAAGGAAGGCATGGTTGGATTTGCCAACAGATTTATATTTTCCGGCCCCGGAAGGAGAAAGCAAAATAGTCTACACCGGCAAGAGTCGGTCACAGTGCTGAGAGAAACAATACCCAATTACTAAAATCATTTATTCTGTCGATTTTCCAATCTTGCAACTCTCCCCTTTACTGTACCAACAACAACAACGACAGCAATAACATCAATAAATGTTATAATAAGCTGAAGCCACAGATACTCATGCTTACAGCTCTAAAATTCTCCTTCATGAAACAAAGCTTAATATATTTATTCTTATATATTTTACGTATTCAATGATTCATTCGTATTTCTCTTGACAATCTCTTCATACATCGACCAACATCAAAGGAACCGCTTTCAATTTAGGATTTTACAATACCTATAACGAATGCTTTGTAATATATAATTTCATATGGACATTACTCATGTCACCCCTTTTCCCCATCAGGATCACCGTAGCCCACACCTCCACCACCACCACTACCACCACCATCGCCGCCAATGCTAACATCTTAAGTAACAATCGGTTTCAAGCAGTCATTTCTTCAATTTCTCAATTTTGCCAATTTGGTAAATTCCTCAGCTCAGCTCCAGGAACTCAAAACCACAACTCGTTTTATTGATTTCGCCGTCGGCATTCTTTGTTAAGTGTTTGATTTTTCTCTTGGCTTTCAGAGCGTATGTACTTGCATGTGCGCGTGAATACTTGAGACGTTGTGTGTATGTGTGTGTGTGTGTGTAAGCATGCATTATAAATAGGTCTCGGTGTGTGGGTGTGTGAGTGTGCTATTCAATTAATATGTCTATGTGTGTGATATTCTGCCAGTCGTGTTGTAGGTGTATTTATGTGTGCGTGAGACCGTGCGCATAATGGGGCTTCAATTTGCATAGGAAAGTTTGTTTGTACTTGAGTGTACGCGTGTGTATTATGTGTGGGTGTGGATTAGGTTAGTCTCTCTCTTTATATGTGTGTGTGTGTATGCTTATGTATGTGTTACTGTGTTGTGTAAGCATAACTGTCTTAGCATAAATACTTCTAGTACGTGCGTACATATGTATGTATGTATACGTGTGTATATATGAATATTATCTGTAAATATATGTCGTATGTAGCACAAATATATATATATATGTATGTGTATGCATATATATATATATGTGCGTGTGTGTGTGTGATTATCTCTCTCTATATATATATGTGTGTGTGTATG
This sequence comes from Octopus sinensis, assembly GCF_006345805.1. Classification (NCBI taxonomy): domain Eukaryota; kingdom Metazoa; phylum Mollusca; class Cephalopoda; order Octopoda; family Octopodidae; genus Octopus; species Octopus sinensis. The sequence goes on from NC_043008.1 coordinate 42,156,713, forward strand.
TATATATATATGTGTGTACATATATATATATATATCATGTATATATATATATATGTGTGTGTGTGTGTGTGTGTGTATGTGTGTGGTGTCTACATGTGTGTGTATGTAAAATGTATTTATACAAAATACAATACGTACATAGGTATGAATAGATAGATAGACAGACAGGCAGACAGACAACTAGACAGACAGACAAACAGACAGATAGATAGATAGAAAGAAAGATAGATAGATAGATAGATAGATAGATAGATAGATAGATAGATAGATAGATAGATAGATAGATAGATAGATAGATAGTTAGATTACATAAATAGAAAGAGAGATAGATAGAAAAAGAGATAGATAGATAGATAGATCCTTTCACGGTCGCTAAAGTAAAAGAACAAACCGTTGACACGAGAAGAATAGTCAGAACCCCTTTGAGGATTTTCTCATTTCTTAGCGTTCTGAACTATTGAGGAGGGTGGTAAACGTTGCCCGGTTGAACACCACCTCTTTGGTTCCTGAGTAGAGGAGTTGCTGTGGCAAGCTGTCAGACCAGGTCTCCGCTTTGTGTATATTCTTGCTCCAACACTTTGCCACCAGTCTCTGAGGCAACAGAGAGAATCGTTTCCACAATCCTTTCTTCCCATCCTAAATTTCGAAAAACTTTGTAAGGATATCATTAGTGATTTATGATTCGTTTAGTTTTGTTCATAGAACAGAAACTGGATGCCATTAGATCCACGTGTGTATCAATAGGCATGGACACCCATTGATGGATACCCCTGACGATATATAGTTATTTGTTTCAGAGTGTTACCTTTCTAGTTCAAATCCTGCCAATGTCAGCTGTCTTTCATTCCTCCACGTTTGATAAAATACAGTACCAGTCAAATAATGGGGTCTATTTAAGTGGTTGGCGTTCAGTCAAATTTCTAATTTCGTTCCTAAACTGAAAACAATTATAATCATTAATGGATTCATCAAATACGCTGTCGCTATTGTTGTTTTTGTTGCTATTATTGATAAAAATTATTATAGATATGACATTTGCACCGATTCTACACGGTATAACCGGGACTAAATTATTCAAACCGCCTTTCTGGGGACTTTTCAAGATATCTGGTGAGGCTTCAGAAACTTTTAGTTGCTATATCTAGCAAGTCAAGCGATCTCATTCCTTCCGTTGCTGCAAGCGTTACTGTTTAATCTTTATCAGTAACTGTGGGTTAACCATTCCACTGATCAGTCGAAGATATTAGCATCTCAAGACAAGAGCAATAACAACAAAAACTACTCCTATTACCACTACTAGATGGTGGCAGTTGATTCTTTCAAAGGCATTGTTGAATTCTCTGCGGTTTCCAATGACAAACGTATAGCCAGACTTTCACCGGCATTATACCCACTGAAATCTCAATAATAAATGACATTTTTTTCCACCGACCATTTCACAAAAATAGCATACTCTCCGTATTTCACGACACCTATATTCCAATTTCTTTTACCCCAGTGTGTACGATTGTGGTTGTAAAGGATATAGTAACTATTCAACATGGCTACCAAACGCCTCGTTTTGTTTTTTCAGTTTCAGGATATCTCACTCACCTTGTTTCACTTCTCCATCGAAAATGCTCTTTCGGAAACCTATAAATCAATTTTTTGACAGACTTTCCTATCCAATTCGTACGATAATTCTTTAGGATAGGTTCATAGAAACACCATGTCTTTAAAATCTTGGATTTTATGTCTGTTTGTCTCTATGTAAGGCAGTGAAACTTGCCAAGGCGATGCTAATGCAAGGCTTCGAGTCAGCGAGTGTAACAGCAGTAAACAAGTGTTAACTGTATTTTATTTTTATAAACCATGGCCGTTGGCAGTGAATAGTATTAGCTATAATTAATGTATTATGACAGCCATTTATCCTGTTTTCAACGAATCTAATTCAGGCAAAAAATAAGTAAATGAATAAAAAGGTGGCTACTATACGCCATATCGGAATGCTATTAAGCTGAATAATTTATCGTTTTGAGAGCTGCTTTGTACTCAGTGGCTATCGTGCTTGGATCAACAGTACTTTCCAAATGATCCCAGACAAAGTCTGAAGCAATTCTTCAGTTAAAAGTACTCGTTAGCTTCAAGATATTTTGTGAAAAGAAAGTCATTAACAAAAAAACTGTTTTCATTCGGAATGAACGTTGAAATTGGGTCATAACAAAGAATATAAGACCGCGTCTCAAATTCTGGTAAACATTCCCATATTGACTTGTTCCAATTCAATGTTGTATTCTTCTCGTTTCTATCATTGATTATTTCCTGGTTTACATGTTTTTCAATATCTCACAAAGAGATCGTTTTGTCGCAATTACTGAAACGAATACAATGGTGTTATTCTGGTTTAACGCTCGGTCAGTGCTGAACGTACAGAATTATGATCAGAAGCTACTTTGTTCTCTTTTGTACATACAGCACACAACAATATTTTATAGGACCGACTCGTTTTAGGGTCGCAAGGTGTACTTTAATTGAATTTAGATGCTGCATCGGAACTGGGTAGCAGACATGTTATGTTCTGATTTCATTGTTTCTTCCCAGAAAGCCACAGTGCTGCGAGGGCATCTCTTTCATCAAAAATGCCCTATTCCTGACCAGCTAATCCGTTTGTTTAGACACAGTATGTATACACTAGCGGGACCGGTTAATATTTCATGGAATCGATGGTAAACCTATTGGGTTACTTCTGAAAACATTATGCAAAAGACCTGAAACCGTAACCTGTGTTGTGCCTGTATGGAAAGATAGACGCTCATCTGCTAATCATTGAAAACTGAAGGAAATTGGAATACAATGATTACTTAATGCACTTTATATATGGGAAGCACTCCGTCGGTTACGACGACGAGGGTTCCGGTTGATCCGAATCAACGGAACAGCCTGCTCGTGAAATTAACGTGTAAGTGGCTGAGCACTCCACAGACACGTGTACCCTTAACGTAGTTCTCGGGGATATTCAGCGTGACAAAGAGAGTGACAAGGCCGGCCCCTTGAAATACAGGTACAACAGAAACAGGAAGTAAGAGTGAGAGAAAGTTGTGGTGAAAGAGTACAGCAGGTATCACCACCATCCCCTGCCGGAGCCTCGTGGAGCTTTAGGTGTTTTCGCACAATAAACACTCACAACGCCCGGTCTGGGAATCGAAACCGCGATCCTACGACCGCGAGTCCGCTGCCCTAACCACTGGGCCATTGCGCCTCCACACTTTATATATACTTTTGATTAAAATTCCAGATATTATTTTTGATTTAGCTTTGTATGGCCATACTTTTGAAAGAGTGATTATCAAGTAAGTATATTTATGATTTTAAATAGCATCTGAAAAACGTTGTTTCCGAGTTGTCCAAAAACTGCATGAATTTAAAGACGCCGATTGGCTGATTTAATGATTTGTTTTACTTCTATTTTCAGGCGTGGGAAGATGACTTTTTGATGTGGGATCCCATAGATTTTCATAATATCACAGCATTAAGAATACCCTGCTACAAACTTTGGCTCCCTGATATGGTTTTATACAATAAGTGAGTAAAACATTCAACATATCGAATTTTCACATATTATCTACCTCCATATATATATATATATATATATATATTAGCAATAATAATAAAGAGTAATAATGTTTTTTGAATGGCACAACAATGCACTATAATAACTGGTGTAATTTAATCATTCATAGTCTGATATAATGTTTAGGAATATAAAAATCCCTTCTTCAGATGTCCCAAGGGATTGATCGAGTCACTGCTACAATCGATTTTCGAAAAACGCCGTTGGAAAATCGATTGTAGCAGTGATTCGATTAATCCCTAGGGATATCTGAAGAAGGAATTTTTACATTCCGAAATATTATAACAGACTATGGATGATTAAATTGCAACAGTTATTATAGTCCGTTATTTTATTATAGTGCATTGTTGACATTCAAAACACATCATTACTATATATTATTATTCTTTACAAACAATGCACAATGCTTCAAGCGAACTACAATAATCTCATATATATATATGTATATATATATATATATATATATATATATTATATAATATATATATATATATATGTATGTATGTATGTATGTATGTATGTATGTAGTATGTATGTATGTATGTATGTATGTATGTATGTAGGTAGGTATGTATGTATGTATGTATAGTGAAATAAATTATAATAAAAGAAGGAAAATGCACACAATCAATGTATATTTTATATGTTTTATGAGACAGAAAATCATCATAGTCCACCGGTTTCGCCTTTTGTTAATCATGACTGGGAAACTATATTTATTCAAAATTCACACCTTATATATACACACGCACATATATATATATATATGTGTGTGTGTGTGTGTGTGTGTGTGTGTGTGTGTGTGTGTGTGTGTGTGTGTTTATATACATATATACATACATACATATACATGGCGATTGGAAAGTTAATAACTCTTTATTATTAACAGCAAATTAATGAAGATGATTATTAACAACAAATTAGTGAAGTTGCTTAATTCGCTATTAATAATAAACATTTAGTAACTTCCCAATCTCCATTTCCTTTTCTTCTTTTATATGAATATAAACTATATGTTTCTATATATATGTACCAATTATTTTAGGGAAAATAATCCCCAAAAAAACTCTTGGTATTGAACCGGTATTTCCTTGGTAGAAACCATCCCTTCACGAGTTTAACCTCTAATAGAATATATATGTATATATATATGGACATATTATGAAAGACATTTCAAATTGTTAGAAAAGTTCCGCTAAAATTGCCTTCATTGCATTTTAAACATTTAAATGGAGTTCCTTTACTCCAAACGCATTAGGACGGTATAACAACTACCATGAAGTCACTTGGAATGGATCCAGTGTGGTGGTGGTGGTGGTGGGGGGGGCGACCGTGGTGTGTTTTTTTTATGTTGTTGGCGTTGGCTATATTAGTGCTGGGGATGATGGTGGTGACGGTGGTAGAGTATTTGTTACGTTTTTCCTAACAGAATGAAAGCATAGCAACATCAATTCGTGTTTATGCGATGCACTTTTATTACATCGGATGATGTGTGTAAGGAAGTCTCTTCAGGTTCATGAATACATTTCTAGTCCTTCCTGAATGCGTCACCGTCGTAAACAGACAGGTGGGACGTGTAGAACGTGGGCTGGAATCATGTTACCAAAGATTGTCGTCAATGTTGTATCATCACCAATTTATGGGAAGAATGAAACGGTAAACTGTTCTTGCGAGTTCTATCAAAACAATTATTGGATATTATTTCCAATAAAAACAAGACATTCTAAGATCATCATCTTCATCATTATCCTCCTCCTCCTCTTCCTCCTCCTCCTCCTCCTCATCATCATCATCATCACCATAACCATCAGTATTGCCATCATAATCACCATCATCACATCATCATCATCATCACCATCACCGTCATCATGAAGATCATCATCATCATCACCAATATCGTCATCATCATCATCACCATCACCGTCATCATGAAGATCATCATCATCATCATCTTCATCACCATCATCATCATCATCATCATCATCATCATCATCGTCATAACCAAGATTTTACATATGATTATTCCAGACGAACTGAACTTGTTTTACTTTCGAAACACCTTGTAACGGTGGCTGGGTGGTTAAGAAGTTGGTTTCACGACCACCATGTCTCCGGTTCACTCCCACTTGGTGGCATCTGTGGGGTGTGTTTATTTTTATATCATCGCAGTGGATCAAAGATGTCTGAAGCAAATTGTGTCTGTTGGGTATGTGTTTGTGTGTGCGTGCGTGTGTATGAGTGAGTGTATGTGCGTGTGTGTGTGTGTTTATATACATATATACATACATACATACATATACATGGCGATTGGAAAGTTAATAACTCTTTATTATTACAGCAAATTAATGAAGATGATTATTAACAACAAATTAGTGAAGTTGCTTAATTCGCTATTAATAATAAACATTTAGTAACTTCCCAATCTCCATTTCCTTTTCTTCTTTTATATGAATATAAACTATATGTTTCTATATATATGTACCAATTATTTTAGGGAAAATAATCCCCAAAAAAAACT
>NC_043008.1:42167840-42170340 GCF_006345805.1 Octopus sinensis
TCACCACTCTCTGAGCCTTCCATGCTCTCTCTCCTTCTCTCCTCTTCTCCTTCTCTCCTCTCTTTCTCTCTACCCTTGTCTTTCTCTCTTCTCTCTCTCCCCTTCTCTCTTTCTCTCTAGCCTTGTGTTTCTACCCTCTCTCTCTCTCTCTCTCTCTCTCTCTCCTCCACACACACCAACGTCTTTCATAAAGGTACATTAGTACATTATATCGAAAATTCTATTCTTTATGTATCTTCTTGATCATTCTCTACAATTCCTATTTATTCTATCAACCTAAGCACTTAAAGAAGATTGCATGCAATGTGTCTGTATTGTCTTTACATTCTTCTTTCCGTTCTTACCATTCCTACAACTAACCACGTCTCACCTACACTCTTCTTTACATCTCCAACTTTCTTCGCGGTTTCTTTGTACATTTTTTGTTTTCTTTTCTACCGTTTCCCCTCTTCATTGTTTTTTTGCGTCGACGCCACACTCCCGATCAGCCTGATTCATCGTAATATACACAGAATAGCCTACAATACAGCTTACGTAAAACCTAAAATGATTAATTATATTCGCTTATATGTATTTATACAAATGAAGATGCACCAACAGAGAATGCTTATCAGACAATCTTGACAACAGCTATTCTTTGTTTTGACATTCAACTGTGTTACGACTAACGGTGAAATGGGTTTCAGCATACTTCATGTAATAATTCACGGAATTATAATTAATTATATCATACTGTTACTGAGGAGGTATCTTCTTAATCAGTAATTTAGATTTTTTTAAAGGAGTATGGGAGACAACCGAGGACATTACATGAATCGCAGAGAACTGACAGAGTAAGTAGCAACATGTCTGATATTTGTATTAACTATCTTAATAAGATGTGGCGGCACATGGCCTAGTATTTATAGCAGCGGACTCTCGGTCGAGGGATCGCGGGTTCGAATCTCAGACCCATCAAATTTCAAGCATTATACCTTAAGTAGAAAGGGGTAATTGATAAACATTTCTGATTGATTGATAAAAGAATTAATCAATCAATGGATTTCTCAATTGGTTCAATGTTAACGAATGAACTAATAAATGTAAACGAAGTGAAAGGCGCCGGTGCGGCTGTGTCTTGAGAAGCTTGCTTCCAAAAGCCACATGGTTCTAGGTTCAGTCCCACTGTGTGGCACCTTTGGCAAGTGTCTTCTACTATATCTACGGGCCGACCGTAGCCTTGGGAGTGGATTTGGTAAACGGAAACTAAAAGAAGACCGTGTCGTGTGTATGTGTCTGCATGTGTGTGCGCGCGAGTGCGTGAACGTGCGTGCTTGTGTGCCAAAGTCTGTGTGTTTCGTTTTGTCTTTGTTCCCCACCAACGCTTGACAACCGATGTTGGCTTGCTTACGCCCCCCGTAATTTAACGGATCGTCGTAAAGATAGATAGAATAAGTACCGAGTTTTTAAAAGTTACTGGGCTCTATTCATTCAACTAAAAATAAAAACAACTTCAAGGCGGTGCTCCAGCGTGGTTGCAGTCTAATATCGAAACGAATACATCAAATATAAAAGAACTGAAATAAAACCAGTGCATGTGTTTATTATTAGCATAGTGATCCTCCCGAGAGACAACAAACTCTCTTTCAAAGCATGTTTTTAAAATACATTGTGAACCAAATGCAAAAACGAAAATAGAATGAGGATGGTAGGGAATTCTGGAGGAATATTTCTGTTGTATTCACGTGTCCTGATATTATTGAAATCAACATTATCAAATGAATTCAAACCTTTACACTTATTTACGGTTTGTTAAGTGCATTGGCTTCCGTTTCTAGATCTCAGAACATATTTTAATGAGCAGTCATTAAGACCGGTCACTAATTCATGGTGCATTTAATTAAACGTCATATAATTTATAGTAATAAACACGAGGGAGAAGGGAAAGGAATATGAATATAATCAATTTGACAGGTGACTGACCGTTGAGACATTTATGAAGGTTATGAGAGTTTAACTACGACGAATATGACATATACGTTTATTTAGCAGCTTGTTACATATCATTCAATGTGGATATGGCTTTGGTTGCGTGGTTAACGGGTTCATTTGGCTACAACACTGGATCTCATAGCCTCACATCTCCATTACATGCTCTCTAGTATAACCTTCGGCTGATCTCTCTCTCTCTCTCTCTCTCTCTCTCTTTCTCCCATTATACATTGTAAGTGGAATTTAGTACTCGTCATATATATGTGTGTGTATGTATACATGTATATATGCATATATGTATAGGTGTATATATACTTTTCTAATCTAGGCACAAGGCCCGATATTTTGGGGGAGGGGGCCAGTCGATTAGATCGACTCCAGTACGCAGCTGGTACTTAATTTATCGACCCCGAAAGAGTGAAAGGCAAAGTCGACCTCGGCAGTATTTGAACTCAGAACGTAAAGGCAAATGAAATACCTCTAAGCATTTCACTCGGCGTGCTAACGATTCTGCCAGCTCACCGCCTTA
>NC_043008.1:42175340-42225340 GCF_006345805.1 Octopus sinensis
ATATGAATATATACATTGATATCCCTCTTTATTCATATATACAAATATATGTATGTATATATGTATGTATACATACATATATACGTATATACACACATATACGTATAGAGGGAATTACATTTGTTTGCTTATAGAGGGAAATATAAATATACTTATATGCAGATGTGTGTGTATACGCTATATGTATATATATTGTGTTTATATGCATGTACTCGCACGCACATACACAAATGCACACACGCACACACCTATATGGATGCATCCTTTCCTACCTGCATGCACAGAAAGATACCACTCTCTCTCTCTCTCTCTGTCTCTCTCTTTCCCTTTCGCTCCGTCGCTCCTCCTGTTCTAGTTGATGAGGCAAATTCTTAAATTCAATCACCACCACCGCCACCATCACCATCTCAAGTAGCATCGTTACTATCACCATCATCAGCAGTGTTGCTAAGCAACAGCCATTTGCTTCATCAGCTATTATGTTCACTATCGTACCCATGTTACTTTCCCTATTGCATTACGCAACTACCAATTCTATATAAACACCAACATCATCATCATCATCATCATCATCATCATCATAATTAACAGCATCATATTTCTCATCATCGTCACCATCATCATTAACACCACCATCATGATTGTCATCAACGTTGTTATCGACATTATCATTGTCAACGTAATCTCCATCATCATCATCATCATCATCATCATCATCATCACAATCAGCAGCAGCATGATTAACGTGATACAGGTAACACTAATAAACAACACCTTTATGACTTTTCCGTTGAAAGCTCCTAAATTTGAACCGATTCTGATAAGCATCGGTCACGAAACTCTCAGTTTTACAAGTGATAAAGGAAATTATCTTATTTCCCACTTCTACTTTTGAAATAAGTCTTAATCCACTCGAATGATTCTGTCAACTTCTGAGGCGATGGTCATCTGTAGATAAGAGGTCCGGAGAATATGGAGCTTTTTAAGCCTGATAATTTCTCCCATTTGCCGAACGGCTAGTTACCAGGATGTTAACGCATCAACACCGGTTGCCAAGATGTGGCACGGGACATACAGATACCAAGTCACACTTACACACGTAAACACACACTCACATACACTCACGTGCACATACACATACACACACGCACATTTATCTAAGATAGGCTTCTTTCAGTTTCTCTCAACCAAATCCATGCGCAAGGCTTTGGTCAGTCCGAAGCTATAGTAGAGGACACCTGCCCAATATATATATATATATATATATATATAATATATATATATATATATATATATATATATATATATATATATATATACATATGTATATATACATATCAAATATATACATATTAAAATAAGCAACAAGGATATCCAGAGGTAATGCAGTACGATCGTTTCAAGCGACTCCATTTAATTGAACAATGAAAATATTACATCAATTTAAAATGCAAATCAATCATCAGCTGCACAAAAATATAGAATTTAGTTAATTCGAAGGACTCATTAGAATAATTTTGTCCAAATCACCAGAGGATAAGAAGATGGACAAAGAACATGCTTTACCAAGAACATCACAGTTGTAATATATATATTATATATATATATATATATATATATATATAATATAAATATTAGGAATATATCCAAATTTACAGGGATAAAAAAATCAGATTTAGATTACATCCAATTTTATAGTAAAATATTATAAATATTATTTGAGACAAAACCACTATTTGCAAAACAAACAAGGAAAGACTTAATCATACATAAAATTTAATAAATAGTCAAAAAACGCCACTACAATCGTTTCTTGTCTTGATCGACAATCTTCAGGTGGACTTCCAATAATTCAGTTACAAACTGAATTATTGGAAGTCCACCTGAAGATTGTCGATCAAGACAAGAAACGATTGTAGTGGCGGTTTTTTTGACTATTTATTAAATTTTTATGTATTGATTAAGTCTTTCTTGTTTGTTTTGCAAAAATGGTTTGTCTCAAATAATATTTTATATATATATATATATATATATATATATATATATATATATATGCATACATACATACATACATACATACATACATACATACATATACAAATATTATATGTATACTTCCAAATATGTGAGTGTGTATATGCTAGTTCTTCAACCTTTTACATGTCTTCCTGTTGTCCAGCTGTTTAACATATCTTTTTCTCCCTTCCCTTTTGTGTTTGTGGGGGCTGCAGAATAGACCAGGGAATAATTTAACTCAAGCTTTACAATGAACCAGAGATAGCAAACTATACAACAGACCCTCAAAAGCAGAAGAAATGGATTTTCTGAGTCTCAATGCTGAAGATGGATGCAGGTGATAAGGCATGAAAATTACGCCAAAACTTTTATACTGATGATAAAAACAATCCAGACTATATTCAGATTTCTTTTACTGTTTTTTTTTTTTAAATAGATTGGACTCGGTGACATTTTAGAATAAAACTTACTACTAGAGATCTTTGGGTCTATCCTATGTCTATCCTGGCCAAGCAAACCTTCACAAATTTCAATGGATTTCCTCAATGACAAATATCTAAATTTTCTGATCATGCAATTTCTTATTCAGTGTCAATATTTATTTCTCTCTTACATTTTATTTTCCTTATATTTCTCATGTCACACTGACCATGGCTTTCCATTCTTTATAACATGTACTCTCTCTCTCTCTCTCTCTCTTTGTCTCTCTCTCTTCCTCTTCCTCTTTCTCTCTCCTTCCTTCCCTCTTTCCCTCTCTTTCTCTTTCTCCCTTTCTTTCTTTCTTTCTTTCTTTCTTTCTTTCTTTCTTTCTTTCTTTCTTTCTTTCTTTTGTCTTTCTTTCTCTCTCTCTCATTCTCTCTCTTCCGCTTTTCTCTCTCTTTCTTTCTTCCTCTTTCTCTCTCTCTCTCACGGTCTACCTGTCTCTCTCTCTGTCTTCCTCTTTCTCCATCCCTCTCTCTCTCTCGATCTGTCTGTTTCTTTCTCTCTCTCTTTCTTTCACATACACACCCACACCCAACTCCCTCAAATCTCTGTCATCCACCCCCTCTTCAATACTCCTCCTCTCTCATTTACTCCTCCTTGCATCTCTCTCCCACACTATTTCCCTTACACACACACACACACACATCCACTCACCCACCCTCTCTCTCTCTCTTCCCCCCTCTCTCTCTCACTATTATTGCGTGGTTGTGATTGTCGCTTTAACAGCGTTATCTCCGTTTTCAAAAAATGCACATAAGTATTTCAACCATCCTTGCATATATATCTGAAAACCCGAAGGCCCCGGCAGCCAGCCTCGTTGCACGTTAATGAAACGACATATTGACAGAGTAGCAAAGAAAATACACTCCAACAACATAATTGCAAATAGGATATTTCCCATGATGCACTGCTAATTAAAACGTCTCAAAATTTTCAAGAAGCCTTAGGTGTTATTGTGATTCACAACATTGATTAAACAAATTGTAGACTAATCTCATTAATATGAGTGTGTGGACGAGTGTGTGTGTGTGTGTGTGCAGTTATATGTCTGTATAAATAGTTGCTTCAATGTGTGAACGTATTGAGATACAAATTTACCTATTTTCGTATTTACAAACATACATATATATAGATATAGATAGCTATTATGTAGATTTGTATAAATGGAGATGTATATACGTACATGCACACATACACACATACACACACACCCTACAACACACACACATATATATATATATATATATATATATATATATATATATATATATATGATAGATATATAATATATATACAGTGTACACATGCGCAAACACATATACAAATGATTGCCTCAACATATTTTTAATAAATCTGTCACCGTATTTTAATACGTGTGTGTGTCTACGTATGTATCTGTGTGTGTATGTGTACATAATATCTAAAACATTCATATATATATATATATATATACATTCATATAATATATATATATATATATATATATATATATATATATATATATATATATATATGTGTGTGTGTGTTGTGTACTTGCATATGTGTATATGCATACATATATGTATAAAGTATTCATATATATATATGTGTGTGTGTGTGTGTGTGTGTACTTTCACAGAAACACACATACAATAAGAACTATGTCAGTTGTCAGTTAACTTTCGTTTATTTATTTATTTGCTGTCCTTTTTATTATTATTATTATTATTATTATTATTATTATTATTATTATTATTATTATTATTATTATTATTATTATTAATATTATCATTATTATTATTTTTATTATTATCATTATTATTGCTATAATATTTTTGTATGATAATTACTCGGAAATGAAAGCAAAGGTGTTCCTCTGAAATGGTATAGAATTGGATGGGAGGACTTCTGAAAGAAGGAATCTGGTATTCCTGGAAAACATTCATGGAACGATGCCTTCGGTTTAATGATATCATAATGGAAGAATATTAAGATATGTCATATTTATCGAAAAGAAGAGGATATATGAAAATGAGATACGTATGAGAACTTATCAGAATGCGGATGTTCATAATAAGAAACATGCAGGCGTCGAGCTGCCAGAAACGTTAGCACGCCAGGGGAAATGCTACCTTCTAAGTTCAAAATTCGACGAATTTTGCCTTTCATTCTGTCAGGGTCAATAAATTAAGTACCAGTTGCGTACTGGGGTCGATCTAATCGACTGGACCGCACCCCTAAAAGTTCAGGCTTTGTGTCTAAAGTAGATAAGAATATTATTATTATTATTCAGTAGTTTTATTTTTATAGCGTGCTTTCTCTTCACTACCGAGCGCAGCTCTGTGTGCCTTGGGTATGTGCTGTGATTTGTTGTGATGCTCTGATGGTTATTGTATGGAATGTGTTCTGCGTAGGATGTGTGCAGTGCCTAGTAGTGCAATTTTCTGTATGTTATATGTGTTTGTAAGTCCTGGTGTTTTTGTCATGTATTTGTCTGAATATTTTTTTATCATGCCTAATGCACCTACTATGATAGGAATTATTTCTGTTTTCAGATTCCACATTCTAGTTACCTCTATTTCCAGGTCTTTGTATTTTGAGAGTTTCTCCATTTCTTTTAGAGACACGTTGTCATCTGCCGGTATTGATACATCAATTAGAAAGCATTTTTTTTCTTCATGATCTCTGACAACTATATCTGGTCTGTTGGCCTTAATTTCTCTATCTGTGTGTATCGGCATATCCCAGAGTATGGTTGCTTTCTCGTTTTCTGTAACCTTTTCTGGTGTGTGCCTATACCATCTTTTTTCTGTTGTTATTCCATAATGTTGGCATAGCTTCCAATGTATGTAGGTTCCAACTCTGTCATGTCTGTGAATATATTCCTTCTTAGCCAGGACTGGGCAGCTATATGATTTATTGTTTCTTGTCCATCTCCACATATTCTGCAGTTACTTGTAATATTTCTTTTCATTAAATGTTTTTGGTAATTTCTGGTGGGGAGGCTTTGGTCTTGTGCTGCAATTAAAAATCCCTCTGTTTCTGCTTTGAGTCCTGAGATTCTCAACCATTGCTGGGATTTTTCTTTGTCTATTTCTTTTGCGTTTAGTTTAGTCCAGTATTTACCATGAAGGGGCTTTTCTTACCATCGTTTTATCATGGCTCGTTGCTGTTCTATTTTTAGTTTGGATTTCATTTGTTTTATAGCTTTTGTTGTTTCTTCATCATCTTCTTCTTCTTTGTGTTTATTAGGTGGTATGATTTTTTGTTTGTATTTGTCAGCTTCCTTAAATACGGAGAACAGTTTTTTGTTTTGCCCGTGTTTTGCTGCTACCTGGATCAGTTTTCCTTCCTTCTGAAGTAGGTATTTTTGCAGTACTATGGTGGTTATTTTATAGTAGTTTTCCAGCTGTATAAGGCCTCTACCACCTTCTATACGTTGTATATATAGTCTTTCTATGTCAGATTTTGGGTGATGCATCCTAGATCCTGTCAGTATTTTTCTTGTTTTCCTATCTATTTTGGACAGTTCATTTCGTGTCCAGTTAAGGATATTGTAGCTGTAACTTATAACTGGGACAGCTAAAGTGTTGATACCTATTATCTTGTTTTTAGCATTGAGCTCTGTTTTTAGTATTGATCTAACTCGTCTATAATATTCTTTTTTTATTTTCTCTTTCATTTGTGTGTGTTATGTCTTATCTAGTTCATGGATTCCTAAGTATTTGTAAGTTTGGCTTTGGTTTTATCTAGTGTGATGTTGTTACTCTTAACTAGTTTTCCTCTTTTCATGGTTACTTTGGCGCATTTTTCTAATCCAAATTTCATATCTATTTCTTTGGTAAATCCATTATTATTATATTATTATTATTATTATTATTATTATTATTATTATTATTATAGACGTCGCACATTATACAATATCGTGAGGTTGTTGAGTGAAGATATTGAGTCTACCGAGATTTTGTACTGTTTGTCAAGTCACAAGGGCCCCAAATAGACTACTTTCCGCAATATACGTGCAGTTCCAAGTAATGCCGACTTTTGCAGTACATCTAGTTTGAAGGGTATTTTCAGATTTCATTTTAGATTGGGTGGTATTGAACCCAATGCTCAGATAACAATGGAGATAACCTTTATGTTCGATTCTCGTAGCTGCCACATCTTGGCCATTTCAAGTCTCCATTTATATCGACCGTTTCTCTTTCTTTCATGAGGATAGGTTGATCTCCTGGCACAGCTACGTCGATTATGAGGCATTCTTATTTGTCCCTCCTAAAGGTTACAATTATTCGGCCTTCGGTGCTCTAACACTTTGACTGTCTGGAAATCAAAGCCCCAGGGAATTATTATTATTATTATATTATTATTATTATTATTATTATTACTATTATTATTATTATTATTATATTATTATTATTATTATTATTATTATTATTATTATTATATTATATTATTATTATTATTATTATTATTATTATATATCATCATCATTATCATTATTATTATTATTATATATTATTATTATCATCATTATCATTATTATTATTATTATTATTATTATTATTATTATTATTATCATTATTATCATCATCATTATCATCATCATTATTATTATTATCATCATCATCATCATTATAATTATTATATTATCATTATTATCATTATTATTATCATTATTATTATTATTATTATTTTTATTATCATCATTATTATTATTATTATTATTATTTCCATTTAGCTTCTCTGAACCCTTGGTTTCAGCTGTTTCGGCTAATTCTGTAAGAGCAGACAGCAATCTGTTGTCAAGGATCTCACTGGGTCTCTCCCCACAATGCATAACATCTAAGTACCAAACTCAAATTTCTCGTTGTCCACAACAGAGCAGTTATTTAAACCCGTTCCACACTCATGCCAATCCCAAAGATAGAAAGGTAGATAGATAGATAGATAGATAGATAGATAGATAGATAGATAGATAGATAGATAGATAGATAGATAGATAGATAGATAGATAGATAGATAGATAGATAATACATGCATACATGCATACATATGCCTGCCGCTCTCTGTCATTCTTTCTCTCAATTGCCCTCTCGCTTTTTCTCGCTTTCTCTTTATCACACACATCAAACACATCAAATAAACGATTATATACAGGTGGTGATTGAAAAGATTAAATCACCACACCGATAATCATTGATCTTAAACCTGTATCAGAAACCACAGAAACCTACTCACGCTATCTCAGGCATTCGCTATCGACGTCCCTCGCAAATACTCTTCCCTTGTTATGAAAGTTTCTTGAGAGAATACAAAAATACTTTTCCGTTGCTCTTGTTCTCCATCTTCTCGGCTAGATACAATCAAATCTTCCGCTCATATATGGTCATAAAAAATGTTACAATACGAAAGAAACGCAAAATATTTTCTTCTAATAATTCTACAATTTGACTGCTTCGTTGCTGATATTAAATTAATTGCCTGAAGGAGAGTAATATGTAAAGTTTATCTCGGTGGAATTTGAACTCCGAATGTCAAGACTAGAAATATATATATATATATATATATATTATATATATATATATATATATATATATATACATATATATATATATATATATATATATATATATATATATATAATATATATATATGGCAAATTATCTTATTTAACGTTTTATCGGTTCTGCTACATCGCAACCGGTTGTAGACCAATATTGATTTCATATATGAAAGTAATATCCTTAATATGGGATCAGCATATTTATCAATCAATATTGATACTGTATTTGAAAACAATGTCATTAAAGATATAATCGATATTGCTTTGAGAGAAACTGATTCCATACTATAAAACAATATCATTAATATGAGATCGATGAGATTAGAAATTAATATTGGTCCCATATTTTTAAATAATGTAATTATGTATGGGATCAATATTGTCCATTGCTATTGGAATATTTCTTCCGGTTCTTAACAATCTGAAGAATTCTTGGATAATGGAAATAATGCGTTGCCCGGTTTAAAATTACTATCAGATTCTACGGTGCCTTTAGTGGAGTCCATCTATTGGAGGCATTTGGGGTACATGTTTGGATTGAGGTCACCATTTTGTCTTCCTCCCACCCAACTCAGACGGCTGAAAACAACCATGGACGCTGCCTTTTCGGCCTAGGTTAGACTTTAAAGCAAAATATTGAAAATATGTGAACTTGATCTAATCGATAATAAAAGTGAATCTGAAACTCAGCAACTTCGGTATATATCGTTTACTACTTCTGACATGTTGGCAACCATTTAATTGAAATTTTTGTATTGAAAAGGCGTCAAGTTTCAAGACCAAAAATACCTTTATATACTCACCACAGTACCCGATCTCTTCACATCTTCCGTTATCTCCGACTGTGTTGTTTAGTCACTGGTCGATTACATTTTCTATTTTTGTTATAACAAAATCAATCATTTGTCAATAGGAAATACTGGACTGAACACGGCTGAAACGATTTTGCTTAAGTGAAACACCGAAGGAAAACTTACACAAGAATAAGTTTGTTCTAACCTGCGACAGGG
The DNA here is from genome assembly GCF_006345805.1 of Octopus sinensis. Classification (NCBI taxonomy): domain Eukaryota; kingdom Metazoa; phylum Mollusca; class Cephalopoda; order Octopoda; family Octopodidae; genus Octopus; species Octopus sinensis. The sequence goes on from NC_043008.1 coordinate 42,184,395, forward strand.
TTATTTATTTTTAGATCCAGTCCTGCCGTGTACATATGTATGGTTGTGATGGTAGTTTTAAAGACGCGGTTAAGCTGGAGAAAGTGAAGCCGTGTCCCTAAATATTTCATTAAAAGCTTTCAAATTTATTTTGCTGTTAATTTTGAAATCATACATTTTGCTTGGTTTTTCTTTCATTTACCCCTGTAGATACCAACACATACAAACATAGAATTTAATTGGTTGCGAACCTGAAGGCACCGGACTTAATTAATTTCCAGAAAGCATGTGAATAAATCCGGTAATAAATCCTAAGCAACTTCCAAGGACTATATTTAGTTTCATATTTTTCTGGCACTACAGAAATATCGAAGTTGGAACAGCTTCTTCGGAAATATAAACTTGCCGTTCTTGGCTTTCATACTTAAACAGTAAACAAATTTAACTCATTTTTTTTCTTTCTCTCTTTAGAATTGTCATACAATCTAATAATGATTCCTTGCTTTAAGATTCTCATTGGAACTGTATCAACGTCGGTTTATTTGGTATTTTCAACTTGTTTAGTATTTTTAAATTATTTGTTTACTTTTGCGGTGTAATTTACTCTAAAAGAATACTTGTTGGCTAAATATATTCATTTCCATTAGCTTTTAAGAACTTGTTGCCATTGCTGCTGTTGTGGTTGTTGCTGTTGTTGTTCGTGGATTAACTGTAAAACCAAAAAGAATTAAACAAAATTAAAACGAAAGACGAAACATTAATGATAAAGCGAACAATTGCCGTTGTGAAGCAAGTATTTCGACTCTATTTTAAGTGTTCGACAACACACCAAACCAACTTGCCGTAGTTTCTTTTATCAAATGCCGAAAACCAGAAATTGTCTTAAACCAAAAGAAAAAAGAAAAAAAATATATTCTCAAAGATATATTTACCCTTCCCTTTGCAATGTAAAAATAATTTTATGTTTCCATAGACATCTTATACATAGATTAGTCTATACTTTAACCATTCCACACAAGACTAGATAAGTGGGCAGGCAAATTTGGGGGAAAAAGAGAGAGAGGGAGAAATACATAAAGATAGGCAAATACGTTGAAGGAAGCATACAAATATACATACATATATTCACACACAAACATAGATATATACATACAAACATACGTACATATATTCATTCACACACACACATAGATGCACACGCACACACACACACACACATATATATATATATATATATATATATATATATATATTGCATACATACATATGGTACTCTGGTAGGTGTCCGTCGTTCAATGATGTGTTGTTTGGTCAATTGTATTATCTGCTGATGAAATTGACATGTAAGTGACTGAGTATTCCGCCGACACATGTTACCTATAATGTAATTCTCCGACAGAATCATCATGGCACAGTGTGTCACACGGCTGTAACTTCTCAAACACAGACTGAATCCACACAAGGGACTTCTGTGCAATTCCCTTCAACACCATTTCATTCATAATATATGGACCGACTTGAGCAAGGGTCGATGACCGTTACCCAATATTGAATCCATGTAAGGCGGCGAGCTGGCAAAAGAGTTAGCTCGCCGGGCGAAATGCGTAGCGGTGTTTCGTCCACCGTTACGTTCAGAGTTCAAATTCCGCCGAGGTCGACTTTGCCTTTCATCGTTTCGAGGTCGATAAATCAAGTACTAGTTACGCACTGGGTTCGATATAATCGACTTAATCCGTTTGTCTGTCCTTGTTTGTCCTCTCTGTGTTTAGCCCCTTGTGGGTAGTAAAGAAATAGGTATTTCGTCTGCCATTGCGTTCTGGGTTCAAATTCCGCCGAGGTCAACTTTGCCTTTCATCCTTTCGGGGTCGATAATTTAAGTACCAGTTACGCACTGGAGTCGATATAATCCGTCTGTCTTTGCTTGTTTGTCCTCTGTGTTTAGCCCGGTGTGGGTAGTAAAGAAATAAGTATTTCGTCTGCCATTACGTTCTGGGTTCAAATTCCGCTGAGGTCGACTTTGCTTTTCATCCTTTCAGGGTCGAAAAATTAAGTACCAGTTGCGTACTTGGATTAACCTAATCGGGTGGACGCTTCCCCAAAAGATTTTGGGCCTTGTACCTAGAGTAGTAAAGAATATTGAATCCGAGTGCTTGTGGTTGCGAACTGCACTTGTTAAAGATTTGGTCAATATGTACCAACACATCCATATATACATAAATAGAACTAGTCAATCACCAATTCCCTCTCTCTTTCTCTCTCTCTCGTCCTTTCCTTCTCTCTTTCTTTTTTCTCTTAGCCTTCCTGTCCCTCTCTCAATTCCTTTCTCTCTACACTGGCTAAATAAAGAATTTAAGAATAATACGTTTCTATCAACCCTTTAAAGGCAGCTACTAGGAACACAAGAAAAAATAGTGTGCCAAAGCCACTATTACGAAGTTGTAAATAGATACATTGACGATGTAGCAGACACCAGTCTCATTAAAACTATCAGCTCTGTGTAATTGACAGCTGTGTAAATCTCCCGAGTATAAATCTTTCGAGTTCAGTGAGGGATCGTCTCTGGAAGCACAAACTATGTTGTAAGTCTCGCAGTAATAGTTTGTTCATTTTTTACAACCATTATGCTATTATTTTTTTCTCTTTGTTTGTTGATAACGCGGCAACACATAAATCTTGTGGAACTTTAAAACTACATTACAGAACATGAAAAATGAATCATTCACTAAACCTTACTATCTTGAAAATATCCTTTTTAACCCCTCCCCCTCCATAAATCCTAGAAGGTAAAAATTTTAAGTCTACATTGATTGATGGCATTCCACCATATGATGGCTCATAATTCGGTGATGTGTTTTCCTGAATTCAATTTACTTACAGAAATAACGGTTTTGATTCTCAACCTGTAACGCGATGAAGGAAATGTTTAACAGAAGACTTACAGTGCTTTTAACACTGCATAAACCTCCTCTCTATCTTCCCCTTCTCTCTCTCTCTCCCTCTCCCTCTCTCTCCCTCTCTCTCTTCCACCGACACATACTCTTTCCAATCTAACTTATATATTCCCTCTGGAGCTAATTATAACGGCAGTTTTCCGAACTTTTATAAAAACAAATTAATCCGGATAATTAATTTCGTTCAGTTTGCACTTAGTAATAAATCTGCGTCTCAACTTTGTGTTTTTTGTTTTTGTTTTTTGCTTAACAAGTTGCACTCATCATATCATAAACCGTGATTATAATTGAAGACCTCCAAAGTACAGCTGATACTTTTGACTATTTCTCTCATAAAACATCAACTTGTTGCCGTCATAAAGCTGCCTCCTTTCTCTCGTCTTATCTTTTCCAAGTTACGCATTTTATGAACATTAATTACTACCTTACAAGTAATTGATTTCAAATTTTAGCACAAGGCCAGCAAGATCGGGGGAGGGCATTGTGGAAACTGGCCGATTGCAGACTTTGTATTGTTCACACTGAAGATAGCACCCACATATCACCAGGGTATTATCTACCGATGAGACATGACGCTGTAGCTAGGACACTCTATAATGAAATCCGTCGGAAGGATAAACCCGATGACAAAGAAATGGGAACCCACAGTATGGTAGAAGGTATAGCCACTCATAACGAAAAGGAACACTGGTGGAAAATGTCCCCGTGAATACCTCAACAAAATGTAAGCACAACAGACCTGATACAATGATCTGGGATAGAGAATAGAAAAGGTGCACAGTTGTGGAAATTAGCTGCTCAGCGGTTGTTAAAATAAAGCTGAAGATTAGTAAAAAATAGAAAACATATTCTGAACTATTGAGAAATCTGCAGTTACTCTTTCCAGGTTACAGTTTCAAGTTTATACCTGTAATTATTGGGACCCTGGGATATGTAACACGCTGCCTAAATACCAATCTTGAGAAATTAGGCTTCCTAAAACCAGAAAGTAGGAAGTTAATTCGAAGACTAAAGATCCAATCCATCACTGGAACTGTAAAAATCTGTATATTTTGCAGAAACTTACCAAATGTGCTACACAGCGGAACTGAACCTGGAACCAGGTAGTTTGAAAGCAAACTTCTTACCACAAAGCCATGGCTGCGATGGGGGAGAGATTTGCATAACATTCTACAAGCTTTTAACCTGAATTTTATTTAATTATATACACAGTCAGATGTACTCTTCGTGGTGCTTATATATTTCAACCAGAAATTTAAAAGGTTTCAATACTTATTGACGGAACGTTTTGTGTTTGTTTCAAAAGTCTAATTCATTTTACATGTTTTGGTTGTGGGTTTCTTTTGTCTTTTCATGAACATTGCTTTTAGTACAAGATAAATATCGCTCCTTAAATGGGAAAAGGGAATAATTAATCAATCATAATTCATTTAGAAGTCAGTTTTGTTTTGTTTCGTTAATTGTAGAGTATGTGCGTGCGTACGCGTCTGTGTTTGTGTTTGAACGTGTGTGTGTGTGTGTGTGTGTGCCTATTTTTTTATCTCTCGTTACTACTTGAGAAATATATAAAATGAAAACAATTCAAAAAACATACTCCACAAAAAATATTTAAAGAAAAGGCAATAAAATAAAAAAAAGTGAACATTTAGAATTGCTTTTGTATTTTTTTTTGGTGGGGGTATTTAGTTTTTTCGTTTTAATTATATTTTTAAATTTAAATATTTGTTTTTGTAATTTAAGAAGAAAAACAAGACAGAAAACGAGTGCGTTTCAAAATAATGTGTTTTCTGGAGAACGTTTCACAGCTTGAGAAAACCTGCTAAATGCGCACTCCCCTCTTTTCTTTTATTCACTGCTGCATTCGGACAGGACGATGGGGGTTGCCGGTTGTTGGAGGAGTCTGTCGCGTGGGAGGGGGTCAAAAAGAGGGAATCTGATATAAAATTGATGAAATTGGTACCACATCGGTTGTGATTGTGCTGACAAAGGAGAAAGATGATACGAAGAAAGGCCAAAGCAGATAACAGTAATGATGATAATAATAATAATAATAATAATAATAATAATATTTGCAACAACAATAATAATAATAATAATAATAAAGATAATATTAACAACAACAATAATAATAATAATAATAATAATAATAATAATAATAATAATAATAAAGATAACAACAATGACAACTATGATGATGATGATGATGATGATTAGATATTTTTCTTTGGGTGAATATTTCTACAGACCCCCCTCCACGCCATCCTATTTGTTAATCTTTTTGTTGCGTTCCTCAATCGCCGTTGTCTCATTTATATTTCTAACACAACAGTCTTGAATAGCAATTTTCCAAAACGCCCTCCAGCCAAACATGGAATCAAAAGTCTACACAATGAAATCTATTTGTCTATTCTTTACCAGACGATTCTTCTTATTCTTATTCTTAATTTTCTTCTACTTCTCCTTCTTTTGCCCCTATCTTCTTCGAATTCTTCTTTGAATTTTCCGTCTCCTCCTCCTCATTCTTCTTCTTCTTCTTCTTCTTCTTCTTCTTCTTCTTCTTCTTCTTCTTCTTCTTCTTCTTCTTCTTCTTCTTTTACTCCTCCTTCCTCTTCTACTCCTCCTTCCTCTCCTTCAACTCTTCCTTTTCTTTCCCCTCCATCTTCTTCTTCTCTTTCTCCTTCTTATTCTTCACGTTCGCCTTCTTCTGCATCTCTTTCACAATCCCTTGCTTTCAATTTATCTTTTTATTTAATTTATATTTTATTAATTTTTCACAAACTGTGTCAGAATAATCAATAGCTTGTGCTGTTGTGGTGTTTATTCCTATTGTTTTGTTGTGTATATTTTGTATTGTTTTCGTTTAGGACATCAGTTTTTTCTTTCAATGTCTATTTGTGCTGATTCTTTCCATTTTTTTAAGAGAAACAGAAGGGTTGCTCATATTAATTAGAGTTCTTTCTTTGCGTTTCAGTGTTTTCATATACTTCTCTATGTTTATATACATGTGTGTATGTGAGTGTGTGTGTATATATGTGGCTATATGGTATGACTTTAAACATTTTGTGTATCATACTAATATAAGCACTTATACACTGTATACGCTTATCTAAACGCGCATATAATATATATATATATGAATGTGCGTGTCTGTATGTATATATATATATATATATATATAATATATATATATATAATATAATATATATATATATATATATATATATACATACATATATATATATACACATATATATATAATATGTGTGTGAATGTGTGTCTATATATATAAGTGTATATATATTATATGCATATATCTACATATATTTACATTTGTATATACATATGTATACGTATATTTATATATACATATATATATAAATATATATATATATATATATATATATATGTGTATATATATATATATAATATATATATATATATATATATATATATTATATATATATATGTGTGTGTGTGTGTGTGTTCGTGTATAAATATATATATATATATGTGTGTATGTATATACATTTACGTGCAATTATTTTATGTATATATGTATAGGTGTATGTATATGTATATATGTATATATGGTAAAGATATATGACGAAAGATAGATGTAGACAGATATGCGTGCGCATGTGTGTGTATTTGTCTGTGTGTTGTGTAGCATTTTATGTGCCGTCTTGAATTTGCTAGTAATTGTATATGGTCTGTAATGTGTGCAGATAATTTCATTCATGCTTGAAAATATATGCCCTAGGATATATAGATATATGCATATGCATATATTCGTACATATACATGTATATATATATATATATATATATATATATATATATATGTTGCGATTTGTAGATTTTTTTATTTTGTACAAGCGCATTGATTTATTTCAATTTTGTCGACTACATGTTATAGTAGGGTCATTTGGGCACCGTCTCTGAGAAAAACAGCACTATGAAGCTCCAATACGGACATTTCAGAGTGTTTGTCAACTTGAGGACAGTGCAGAGCATTCGGAAAGCTTTGGAAGCATCTAATAGTGATTACGGAATTACGGTAGCTCAGAAAACTCACTCAGATAGTTCTGGTAAAAAAAAGAATTTCTGAATTTGTTGGTGAGTTCCAGGCCATGATTGACAACGTTCCCTCGAAGTTAATTAGGTCCATCGCCAGGGAGAGGAGTGCGTCCAAGTTCCTTCTCAGGCAGGTAGTGCCTGAAAAAAATTCTCTATTCCTCATACAAGGAGAGTATGGACCAATTATTATCCTACGCCATCAAGGAGAAGAGGAAAGACCGTGCTACGAAACTTTTGAAAAGTTCAAGCATCCTCTCCAACCGAACAGGCTTTGACTTTTCTTCCAGGGTCGGATGCTGAACACATAGAACATCCACTGGCTCTGCCTTGTCCCCAAAGCATGTACCGAGAGTGATAAAAATAAAACATCCAGTCAAAATCATGGTGCTTGAAGTCATCACTAGTGATGGCGACGTTATGCCTCCATTCGTCTTCCAACACAGCCTCAGACTCAACACTGAGGCCTACATCAAGAACCTGGACGAGGTAGGTCTGCTCTATGTCTAGAGGGTGTGTGCTGGAAGACTCTATGGCTGGCAACAGGACTCTGCACCATGCCACACAAGCAGGAGAACCCAGACAAGGCCGTCAGACAATTTCTAAGACCACATGACACCTATCATCTGGCCACCTAACTCCACAGACTGCAACCCCTTTGATTATTATGTGTGGGGCAGAGTTGAGCAAAACCCCTTGTAACACCCAAAAATTAACTGAAGGATTACGGCAGCATTCACCAACATAAACAAGGAGACTGTCCACAAGAGTTGCAGGAGATTTCGAAGTTGTCCGGAAGTCGTGGTTGGAGCCAATGGCGACTTTATTGAATAAATTAACTCTTTTGTAATTCAAGATATTTTTTATGTAATTTTATGTCGATATAACTGTTAAAATGAGACGTGAATGTTATTTTCATTTCTGCATAATTTAGACGACAATTTATTCAGCGTGTGTGGGGGGGGTATGTGCGTGTTTGTGTGTGTCTCTCTATATATATATATATGCATACATACACACATACATTCTTACGCATATACATATATACATATAAAGAGAAGAAAGAGAAAAGGGTAAGTAGGGCGATACACACACATTCATATATATGTACACACATACATACCCATTTATGCACGAGAGACTTCTTCCACCTTCCGTCTATCAAATCACAAGCCTTTCGTTTGGCCGAAGCAATAGTGGAAGACAGTTACCCAAGGTGCCACCCAGTGGGACTGAACCCGAAACCATTTGATTTGCAAGTAAGCTTCTTAGCATAACAACTATAAAGACCATAGTTTTTTTTTTGTGTTTTTTTGTAATAGAAAACGGGCACTTATCCGAAGTTCGTTTCCTCTCCCAAATTGAAACCTTTATTGGCTGAAAAGCTGTATTCATTATAAGCCTTAGAGCATTATTGTTTAATCCACAATAGAATAAAAGAATGAACGAAGTTGGAAACAGAACATATTAACGATATTTACTGATCTAACTCGCATATATCCAGTAGTTGAATTATGGGACACAGTTACAGCTTAAGGGAGAAAATTCTATAAATTACGACTGAAAAACTCACTAAATGACATTGAAAATATTGCCCCACTAAATGGAAATTACTCCTTTTTGTAAACGTAATAATGGCTATCAAATGTCACAAAGCAATTCAGAAGATCGATATTGTGATCAAATGTTTTGTTTGAAAAGAGAAGAAACTTAACTAAAGATAAATCCTTTCCTTTTTATTCGTTAAAGTTTTCGTTAAATTTTCAGTTTCAATTCACATACAACACACTAAAATCATTACGAGGGCCAAATTTCATGTGTCCAGCGCCAAATATTGATTATATATTAAGTTGGATTCATTGTGAATATGCCCCGACATGTGAGTGTAATTGATATATTTCAACTGTAACGTGATCTTTAATATTCAAAATGTTGGTCCGGCAAAGCTAATATTTAGAGCTTTTCAATGTCAATGAATTTCAACACTTTTATGGACGAATCCTAAAAGATACAAAAGGGAATCGCAAACATAATACCAGTATCATTCGGATAATTTTGGTGGAATATTTTCCACATGGTGCAAATAAGTGTATATTTTTTTACAATTTATTTATACCTGTTCGACCCCGCTTTTCTGTCCACGGCAATTGTTTTTCAATTTCACTGCAGTTATTTCCTCTATTCTCCGTTCTCAGGATGGAGCAATAGTTTAGCTGAACTTAAAGAATTCAGATCGCAATGCAGGAGGTAACTCCTGAAATGCTTCAAAATGGATAATTTTGAAACTTGTAAAATTTTCAATGAAGTTTTGACGTAAGATTTATAAATCTATTTGTTTTATCATAATTAAATAACAAACATAAAATTTTGTTGCTCTATTTTTATTTTTATTTGCGCGACTTCATTGAAATAGATAGTTAATTCTGGGACACTCTGCGTATGTATGTGTGTGTGTGTGTGTGTGTATGTGTGTGTGTGTGTGTATGTAGTTGTATCTGTGTGTGTTTAATTTATGAAAAGATTACTTTCTTAAGTAAAAAATTATATAATTTTACTGCGATTTTCATTATTTATATATTTTTTTTCTTCACATATATTTTGTTTTTATTCTTCATATCACATAATATCTTCCTTTGATCACTTTAATTAGAATCTTTATTAAAGAAGGAAGGAAACGCTTGCTTTTCCATTCTATTTTTTTATATATATTCTTCATTTTTATATATATATTCTTCGTTTATATTCTTGATGTCTTCGTCTCTTTTACTTCCATATTTCTTATAATTTTTCTTTTGTGGAAGATTATTTTATTTCTGAAGATTTTCACGCATTGTTTTCGCATAGTAACTTCATCTTCCCTGTTACGTAGTTGACACATCTTCAGCAACAGACTTTTGGATGACCAGCTAATTAAGAAGTCGCTGCTAATTTACTATAATTAGAAGATTACAAACGGCGAAGATTCGTTCATACAAATGACCAGTTATTCGTTAAATTTGAGTTGAAATTATTGAAGAATTTGCTTTGAATAACTAATTGAAGAAAAAAAATGTCTTTCTTCCTTTCCTCTTTTATTGTGTTTTATTTACTTATTTTATATGATTTCGTTTCATTTTATTTTATTATTATTTTTTTTTTAATTTTTCATAGCTAACTACTTGATAACAATTTTAGAACAAATCAATAAATACGAAAGAACAAACGGAAAACAAAACTTTATTTCAGCCAAACGTATTTAGATACACCGTGTTGGCATTGGTGGTGGTAGTGGTGGTGGTGTTGGTGGTAGTGGTTGTGGTGATAGTGGTGTTGGTGGTAGTGGTTGTGGTGATAGTGGTGATGGTGTTGGTGGTAGTGGTTGTGGTGATAGTGGTGTTGGTGGTAGTGGTTGTGGTGATAGTGGTTGTGGTGATAGTGGTGGTGCTGGTGCTGGTTGTGGTGATAGTGGTGGTGGTGATAGTGGTGGTGGTGGTGGTGATAGTGGTGGTGATAGTGGTGGTGATAGTGGTGGTGGTGGTGATAATGGTGGTGGTGATAGTGGTGGTGGTGGTGATAGTGGTGGTGGTGGTGATAGTGGTGGTGGTGGTGGTGGTGGTGATAATGGTGGTGGTGATAGTGGTGGTGGTGGTGATAGTGGTGGTGGTGGTGATAGTGGTGGTGGTGGTGGTGGTGATGGTGGTGGTCGGTGGTTGTGGTGTTTGGTGGTGGCGGTAGTGGTTGGTAGTGGTGGTGGTGGTGCTAGTGGTGGTGGTGGTGATAGTGGCGGTGGCGGTGATAGTGGTGGTGGTGGTGGTGGTGGTCGTCGTCGTCGTAGTGGTGGTCGTGGTCGTCGTCCTCTTAGTGGTGGTCGTCGTCCTCTTAGTGGTGGTCGTAGTGGTATTGGTGGTGGAACTGGCGGTGTAGTAGTTGTTGTCTTTGTGATATAATATGGTCTTTAAGATTTCAGTTGCTAATTTTGAAAAGCTGTCTGCTGTGCGGTAATTTACAAGTTTTGGATGAGCGACAAAGCAAAGACCGATTTACTTAAAGACGATTGACTTACTTCAACACAAACGAACGCATTGAAAGAGATATCTTATATTCAACTCGATTTATTGATAGCAAATTTAGCAGGTTGTGGTGGAGCAGCAATGTGACTGGCAAATTATACAATATATGTAATTATAGCGCCATTGAAACTCATAATTTGAATGCCTCCAACAAGTCATGTTAAACTGAGGCAGTAAATTTTCTTGTTAATATTTTTGAAATTATCAAAATCGACGGAGCATCGGACATAATCTCTTTGTGTAATTAGTTGCGCCTTTTTTATGTTCTAAACTGGTTATTCGTTTTTTTTTGGGGGGGGGGATTGATAAAAGGATATATGAACCAAATGGTTGGGTCGATATACTAAGCTATATCATTGACCAAAACCTGAAGGCTTGTACTTGGGTTTGAAATCAGTATTCCTCTACTCTGCTTCTTTACGTTCCTTCATATATTTTTGCAACACTTGGTTAAATTACCACATGGTTCGGTCGATATCCTAAGCGATATCATTGACCAAAACCTGAAGCTTTGGGTTCGAAATTGGTATACTTCTACTCGGCTTCGTCACGTTCCTTCATTTATTTTTGCGACATTTGGTTAAATTTATTTCTTCAACAAGTATTCGGATGCACAGAGAGTAGAAGAACAATGCTCTGCACGGTCACCCAAATGTGATGCTGCTACTACAGATAATGATGATGTTGATGAGAAGGAGGAGGAGGAGGAGGAAGGCGAAGAATGATTACGATAATGAGGGGGAGGATGAGATGGAGGATGAGGAGAGGGCGGACGGTGATGAGGACATCTATTCGAACGACGACGATGATGACGATGAGGCGGACGATAATTCACGGTGACGATGATGACACTTTATCCTAAGCTAATAATATAAGGTAAACAGAAATAATGAAAAAAAAAAAGAACTTATGTCAATCAAAGACGTATTGTTAGCAGTTATCTGTGCGATACATGCAGTCTAGGAAGAATGATAAACAGACTTTGATGTAAATCACCGCTTGACCTAGTTTCAGAGAGAAACTTACTTTTATCGACGACGAATACAATTTTGTAGGTCAACAATTGAAGAAATTGAACATATTGACGCACTACACGAACGCATATATATATACATACGAATATACATATATATATATGCATTTATATATATATATATAGGCAGCTATACATATATATACGCATACATATATACATACAGACACACTTATAGTCACATACATATATTTATATGTGTGTCTGGGTGTATGCGTGTATACGCGTAATTGTCTCTATCTTTCTCTCGCAGTTATATGCATGGATTTGTAAACCTATTATTGGATATCTATAATCATATATTCATATATATACACACGCGCGCACACGCTTACACTCATATGAATATGTGAGTGTGGGGGAGGGGGGTACACGTATGTATATATGTGCCAGACATGCGCTTGTTGATGTATGTGGTTTTGTTGATGTAGTTATGCCTCTGTACATATACGCAGAAACACACACAAACATACACACATATATACAGGAATCACTCGACTATCGCGGGTTTTACGTTCTAATACCATCCCCCCCACCGCGATAAGTGAGAATCGGCGAATGTGTATATCTTATTTCAAAACAGAAGGGGATTTTAATGCTATCTCTAGCAAGTCGATTGACCACATAAACATTTCGTTGCTGACTTGAAATATCGTATATTGTACACGTGATACCAGCCATTTGTAGAATGTCATATATTAAAATATTGCACCGTACTATTTTGAATTCTATGCATTACCAATACGGAAATTATAAATTGCATGGTATAAACTTCTGCTCCGTTGTAAATATGTTTTAGTTCTGCAAAATTATATCATCTTAATACATCATCTTATATGTTATTAGTCGTTAACTTAGATTTTATAAAATACTACGTGACAATAAATACGCCAAATACCTAATTGTATATTATAATATGCTTGATATCTTGCAGTGCTGCTGAATACACGGAGGGTTTGATGCCAGCTAACGCCATGGTTAAACATACAGGAGAAGTGTTTTGGCCCATACCAACCAAGCTTCAAAGTTCCTGCAAAGTGGACGTCACTTATTTCCCGTTTGACGAGCAGATGTGTAAACTGAAATTTGGTTCATGGACATACGATGGGTTTCAAGTGGATGTAACAAACCAGACCAGTGAAGTGGACCTTTCTAATTATGTGGTCAACGGCGAGTGGGAGCTTCTGTCCATCAAAATCGTCCGCAACGTAGTCACGTACAGCTGCTGCCCGGAACCCTTTCCCGATGTGACCTTCTTTGTCCACATTCGACGTCGGATCTTATACTACATGTACAATGTAGTGTTTCCTTGTATCATGATGTCTGCATTAACGCTGTTAGTCTTCTGTCTACCTCCAGATTCTGGTGAGAAGATCGCCCTAGGAATCACAGTTCTCCTAGCTTTCTCTGTCTTCATGCTTGCAGTCGCAGAGAATCTTCCAGAAACCTCAGAATTTGTCCCACTTATAAGTAAGTACAAATTATTGATATATATATATATATATATATATATATATATATATATATATATATATATATATATATATATATTTATATATACATATATATATATATACGCATACACACACACACATCCATACATCATTATCGTCATCCTTTAACGTCCGTCTTATTATAGCTAAATCAACTACCATAACTGAATCCAGTGATTACAAATGAAATATCGTATTCCCCTCTTCTCTCGAGACAATATTAAGATGTTCTAGTATGAAATAATCTTTTAAATTGTAAGTTGCTCTTGCAATACGTTTTTTAATTATATTTATTTCCGTTAAGAAAACCGGAAATTATATTTAAAAGTCTTTAAAAAATGTTACACATTTAAAAAAAATCTATTTCAAAATTTCACAACGAGTGATATTCAAGAACAGTACTTTGTAATGAAGACTGTTTGCCAACGTAACATGGCAATCCTGGTTTAGGACGAATATTGCTGTAATTTAGTCCCAGGAGACGTCGTCTCCAGCTGGCTATACGACACGATCTGTTTCCTTATATTTTCGAACAATTTGTCACAAATTTGTACTAAAATATCTTCGAAACTATATTTTTATGAAGAAAACCATGTAAAACATTGTTAAAATGTATCTAAAGTTATTTACGAAATTGAAATTCGATGAAGTAACCTGTCTGTAAAATATTTAGTCTTCTAAAAAATGATTTGTTGTTTTTCTCTTTGTTTCTAGGTATATACCTGACCATTGTAATGTCCTTGACCTCAGTATCTGTCATTATGACAGTTCTAGTGTTAAACCTTCACCATCGTGGACCAAGTAAACATGGTGTTCCCATCTGGATACGAAAGGTTTTCCTCGAAAAGCTCTCACACTTTTTCTGTGTCAGCAGTGAACCGTCCTACAGCCACTGCTATTCCGATGATGGTCATTTCATTCGGAATGTCTCCCTGAAACTCACCCTTGAAAATATTGCTCAAGAACTTCAGAGTGAAATCCAGTTAGACAGCAAGATCACCGACACAGTTACAGTAGTGGAGTGTCACGGCACGCGGATTGCCGAAAGATCTGAATGCTTGCACAATGTACACCAGAACGAAAACAATTTAAAACACTCAGAGCGGACCTCCTGGTCTCATGCGCGCACCAACGAAGAAATATTGAAAGCCCTGCGAAGAATCATCGACAAACACGAAAGAGAAGATAGGGATTACGAAATGATGCAGGAATGGAGACGAGTAGCCCAAGTTGTAGACAGAATACTCTTCTGGATTTTTCTAATCGGGACTTCTGTCTCGACCTTAGCAGTCCTTGTAATATCACCATTAACGCGGTTCAAACTAACACATTTCTGAGATAGAGAGAGTTGGAGGGGGAAGCAACAGGAAGCAGTTGGTCTAAGCGATAAACATAAAAATACCAATAGAAAGAGAGTTAGGGACGAAGCAACAGGAAGCTGTAGGGGTAAGGAATAGACAAAAAACATCAATAGAGTTGCTGTCAGACATATTGATTTCAGAAGAAATAAGTGGTAGCAGGTAGAAATATCGAAAATATTTTTGGTTTTCGAAAGAATTTTAGTTGTATCTTCCATTCTGCTTGTTTCTTCATTTGTTTATTTTTTAATTCCCAGACCAACAAAATAAATTGTTTTACGAAAAGAAACAAAACTTCAGTATGTATCTATGAATATAGAATGTGTATCTAATCTCAAAACATTCCAAGAGAATATAGAAAATATGGATAACAGATAATAATTTAGACAGGAAAACACATTTCAAAAATTCTTGTAATTTTGTCAGAATTTTAAGATATAGATTGTGACAAAATAAATTAAGAATTCCAGGATGTATTGCGAATTTTGAAAACATTCTTCTAATAAGTAATAATACTCTTGTATATCCTTATTTAGTAAATGCAAGCTTGTAAAAATATATAAAAATATTTGCATAACTATGAGCGATGTTTGAATAGGCGTTTTTAATAAGTTATTTTTAAACTTTTGTGAAAGTAAAAGTTTTAAAACTAATATAATACTATTATCACTAAATTATTAAAGTAAGGAGTATAATTGTAATATTTGAAAATCAAAAGCAAAATACTAATATTTCTTGTTTCGAAACAAATGCAGCTTGACGAAAATAGTGTTAGTAGCCATCTTGAAATTAAAATATTTAAACGTTAGTTTGTTGTTATGCGATATATGGATGTTTTACATACATCACACATCTACATGCTAGATAATATATAAAACAATTATAGAACTCTATTTTTTTATTTATTTAAGCTGTAGTAAATGTGGAAAGAGTTAAAAGCAATCTAGCCGTTCATGATTCGATGCCTAGTTCCACAGTTCTCTTGATACAAAAATAGCTTCACTGAAATTATATGGTATTCCAATACTCAGCATAAAACATTATGCATATATATATATACTGAGGGGACGCTGTCGCAGTGTCTATATGGATATTTTTTCTACATAAACGTGTGAGTAGATTTATATATGTAAGTTTTCAGAGGCTTTCACATGAATATAACTCGATTTGATTATTTTCATGATAAACACGATAGGATACGCATTGTGCTCTAATTGTATAAATACAAAGATAGAGACGTGTATAGCTGTGAATTCTAAAATAACGTAATGGCATTCTATATTTTTTGTTCATTTATTTCAATCATTTGCAAAACAATATAATATAACTGGCTCTAACGATTCTCCACTTAATAAGAAATATGAAGAGAAAACAATTGTCGAAGTTATGTTACCCCTGGGAACTGTTGGCTTGTTTTTACTGAAATATTTGTTTAACTTCACTTTTATAAAAATGCTACAAAGCGTTATATACTTTGCAAAATAGCTTTTCTAGCTTAAAATTTGGAATCCTAGACTGAAAATATTTGCTTTCTAACCCAGTACTTAGCATAATTCTGTTAGCACAATGATAATTATATGTTTTTAATTATCAATTTATTCCCTGAGTGAGAATTCCTTGAAATAGTGTAAATGTAATCTCTTGTTCTATTTAATAATGAAACCACATTTCTCTCAACGAAATTTCAATAGTTTGAAAACGTGGACCAAATTCCTAATTTGTCGACAGAATGCTTCACAATAAAGATGGAGTAATGGTCAAACTTAGGACATTATTCAAATAGCGGCATTACATACACGCACGCACACATGCACGTACACACATATACACGCACGCACACATAGACACTCTACGTGTTAATTCTGTTTATGCAGTCACTTGTATCGATGTATTCTCCCGTAGACATTTGATGAACTATCTCCAATTAAAAGATATGTTTAATCACCTGTACCCGGATCAGCTCAACAGCAAAAATTATTCTAAATAATTTTAACCATTATTCTTTATTATGTTTCAATGAATTTTCAGAAGAATACTGAAAATATATTCAAACATATTCCTATTGGTGTAAATAATGGATGCTTGGAAGAAAACAATAGATTCGTTTATAAAACTTTGCTGGAAACTTTGCCAGTTCCTATGAGAAGGAACGAATATTTTCTCATTCACATAACACCAAGAGAAACGGTATATGCTTCCACTCTACTCATTCCTAGGTTTTGATTTTAGAATTATATTTCTTTGCAGCATTAAACGTAAGGCATATTATTGGTCGCTCAGACCAATAATATGAAATAAACACATTCTTAACTCCACAACGGATCTAAATTTCTAAACATCCATTCTCAAATTCTATTAACATTTTTTGTTTTACTTTAGAATAATATTGTGTAAAATATTATGTTGTTCCGGGTATTAACAGAACACCGTTGATTGACTTCACTGTAACAATTCAGCGATAAAAGTCTAGTGATTCAGGACATGATTGTTTCAGCATAGCTTTGAAATTCAATCTTTAAAAAGATCAGGACTTCTATATAATGTTGTGAACTGGAATATATTAATCTAGAATTTTCATGGAATGAATGTAGCATAGTTCCATATATTTAATAGATTCATTGATGTTATTTATTCTGTGATATCGACAATCATGTTATGGCGGAAGATTTGAATTAAGTGTTTGTGGTTCTGCGCATGTGTGTATCGGTCTGCTTGTGTGTGTGAGCATTTGCGTTTGTAAACCACATACGCACTTTGATAAACTTATGCTTCTAAATTCAGCAATCAAGAAAATGATCTTCCTCTTGCCTGATTTCTCTCCTCGTTATCTTACACATATGCCTCCATACACTACTTTTCATTATCTCTGTCTTCCCGTTTGTCTCTCCCTGTCTCGTTTCTCTGTCCCTCTCTCTCTCTCTCTTTTTCTCCCTCTCTCTCTTTCTCTGCTTTAGCAGTTCAATATCTGTTGCTATTTCCCATAGAATTAACTTTCTATTTCCTACGAATAATCCCAATCAAATCATAAAGCTTTGTACGTTTCTAAAACGCAACTGCTATATAATCAGCCATTCCCACCCCTGACATCCATCACAGTTAAGATTAAAACAGATTACCTGCAGGGAATTTGTCACTAACTCGGTTTTAATCCCTAATCCAGAATCCGGGCTGAATCAAGATTGAAACCATTTTCACTTCTATTCCACCATTTCTCTCTTACCATATATAAGAATGGCATGAATACCACAACCTCATAGCTCTTTCGAAATATCAGAGGTCTCATGAGTAATGAACAACCTCCGTTAGGAATGATAATAAACTTTATCAAAATTAGAATGAGTTGCGCGTTTCCGTACGCAAATCCTCTGTGTCACGTTCCATTATCTGTACAACATTTCGTGATCGATTAGAGAAGCACAAACTAGAATCGACTACAAATTGATGTCTATCTGGCAACGTAAGTAAATATACATTAGCCTAAGTATACTAGTTAACGCCATAGCAAGAAAATGTTCCCAAACTCGAGTAGACTTAATTTTTTTCATATAAATAGTCATCGATGTTCATTCTGTCCCACGTTTACACCAAATATACATGCATATATATATATATATATATATATATATATATATATATATATATATATATTGATAGAAATTGCAAGACAACAGAAGAATGAAAGACACCTCGGTATTATGTAGATAGAGGAATTTATCTGTAAATATATGTGAAAATTATTCGGTAACCATGATAAAACTCCGAATATATATATATATATATACATATATAAAAGCACGCATACATATATTCATATGTATATATATATACAACATACATGTATATATACATAGGTACATATCTATATATACATATATACATCTATATATATATATATATATATATATATATATATACATATACATATATATACACATATATCTATCTGTATATATGTGTATGTATATGCGTGCACGTATGTATTATGTATATATAAAACGCTCACATTATGATATATAGTAATTCCGTGTAATGTGTTAGTGTGCGCATGCGTGCTTTTTACAAATTTATTACGTAAGTTTTTGTCACATGTTTAATACAACTAAGACTTACCCCACTCCTCAACACACACACCAAAATTAAAACAAACAGAATTTACATTAAATCATAGCCTTCCTATCACTCCTGGCAAACTTCCAAACCTGCTCTTACGTTCGACGACACGACCGTTCTACTACGGCTCCTGCTGTTGCTGCTGACGGCGATGATGACGGCAGTGGTGTTGGTGATGATGATGAAGATGATGATGATGATGATGATAATGATGATGATGCACTCACTGCAGTAACTGTGCTAGCGGCAAGTGAATGCAATGTAGGGTACCTAGATCTCTATGTGGAATGCTTCCAGCTGATTAAGAAATAGATTTCATTGTTGTTGCATTGAACACACACACACACACATACTCACACACACACATATACACACACACATATCCAGTTTCATTTGCATATGTTCAAATTATTACGTCACTTTAGTATGTCGTCCTGTCTGTGACGTCTTCTCTGTTTCATCGAAAGTCTCTGAATGGCTGGCAGGAAGTAAATATTTTCTGTAAAGCGAAACATGCCTGCATCAAGTTCTGCTTCGTTTGGAAGCTAAATCAAACCCCATAAAACAATACCTGATCGAACATGTTATCGAACACACTAACTATCTACCACTAAGTTAAATCCGATTCAATGTAAACCTAAGATACAAATATGCTATTAATAGAACGGGTTTACACTTCGAAATAGCAAGTACAACTTTTTTCCAAATAATTTATACAATTATACATATTAAGATGGCTTCTATACTTTACATTATCGAGCGATTATTGTTTACATCTCATTCTGAGATTTAATAATGCTTATACAACTTAGTTTGCCGTGAATTATAAGATTTCAACTTTCAAATTTAGTGCTTTGTCAAGAACGTGGTACATTACGTCAATATATAGATTTCAGTATATATATATATATAGATATAGATATATATATATATATATATATATATATATATAACGGTTTCAGTAGTTGTTGAGTTTTGTATTCTCTTTGTTTTCTGCGGGTGTATCATCCTTGTCTTTTGTAGTTCTAAACGATATCACAATTAACTAATTATGAAATTAATTCCCTTTCTCCTTTCCCCTGCCAAACACATTCCTTTTCTCATTCGCTCTCTCTTTCTCTGCAAACAGATTTGTGTGTGATAGAGAGAGATAGACACACAGTCAGACAGACACACAAACAAAGATAGAGATAGAGTGAGAGAGGCGGGAATGGACAGAGAGATTGATAGATCACATGTTCCTAATACACTACTGTACAAAAATATACCGACAGGAAACATACATAGTAACCACAATATACTTATAAACTCCACTGACATACAAATATATACACATACACACAGACATACACACAAACACAGACACACACACAAACACACACACACACACTCATACACACACATATATATATATACGTGTGTGTATACGTGCGCAAAAATGTGTGTTTGTGGTGTGTTTGTGAAAAATACGATTATATTCTACTATTACCCTATTTTCATAAACGATTTTACAGTTTAAATTTAAACAATATGGCAGATCACTCTCTGGATCCCTTGTAGGCTAAAAATAGACGTTGAGAACACAGATTTAGTGGTAAGATGGTTTGACGTCTGTTTTTAGCATACAAAGTATCTACATAGTGATCTCTCATATTGTTTATATTTAAATAGAATTCACGGTCCTCGGATATTTTTAAGTATTCTGACCACTGGGTGAAACTGATATTATTTCATAATATTATCTAACATTAATTTTATATGTTATTTAATAATATTAATTTTTACTCACTATTTTACAATTATTATCTGAGTTTTTAGATTTTCACACCTTCATCATCTGGACATGAAATATAGTTGGTTTCTAAATTATCTATTTTATATTAGGCGAATTCATGACGATTCTACCAGCGAAAATTTTGATCGTTATGCTTGCACGTAGATATATATCAGTTAATATACCCATTAAAACTAATCATCTATGGTCTTAATAATCAAATCCAATATTTGTATAAGAAATCATATACATATACAAATACACTTAGAAGCTTACGCACATGTATACAATCATACATACATATGATCACGTGTTGTTGCATTCCATTCAGTGCTTCATATTAAATTTTATATTCTTGTAGCAGAAATAATTATTCTTTCCTAAATAAGTTCTAAATAAGTGTTACCAATATTTAAATGCAAGTAAAAACAATATAGAAACTTATGTAGATTGTAAAGTTAAATTAGTGGTTAAAAAATACCTCAAGTCAGAATAAACTCAACGGAACAAAAACATTACTAAAATGCGTCGAATATTTACAAAGGACATCGTTATTTTTTCCAATTACCAATTTGTATCTGTGTGCGTATATATATATATATATATATATATATATATATATATATATATATATATACGGACGTAATGAATATATATTATGTAATATGCACAGACATATATATATATATATATATATATATATATATATATAATATATATATATATATATATACCCTCATTTATCTGTACTTAATAACAATCCGTGTAAGCAGACTAAAATAAACAGAAGGAGATCAGCCGAGGAAAGATGGAAGGAAACTAGCAAACGTTGCTTTAGAAGTTATCATAATAAATTTTCCGCCATTATTATTTTCATCATTTTATTTAGTGTCTGTTAAAGACGACGAAGCTTAAGCATACATAATAGAAATAATTTGTTTGCTAGACCAAATTCTTCTTCTCTGGTGGAATATTCTACTCGAAAAGACATCGTCTTGCTGAACTATAAGAATGAATAACAATAAATAGAATAATAAATAATATGATAACTAATATCTGCTCCGCCATTGAATAATACCGAGCAGACCTCGCTGGAAATTGCTGAGTTAATCGTAATATTTTTTTAATATATAAGAGCCAAATAATATTGGCATTTTATTAAACTCTCACGCATACATAGAAATACACACAGGTATATATTTATACGCTCGTGGACATATACACATATTATTGAATTTTCTACTTCCCATATATGTTTTACACTTCAAAGTATAAAAAAGTCTTTCGTTGCACACTACCAGCCAAGCCGCTCATTGACGTTATGAAATTAGGAAAAGAAAAAAAAATAAGAACAGCGGAATTGAATAAAGCAGACGATAAAATAATAATGTGTGTGTGTATATGTGTATGTAAATGTTTGTGGGTGAATATGTGCGCTTGTGTGTCTGTGCCTGTATGTGTGTGAGTAAGAGAAAGTGTGAGTGAGAGAGAGAGAGAGATAACACAATAGGTAACCCAACAAAACTCGAGCGAAACGAAATTTTTAACTGCTGTAATGCGTAACTTCAGAACAAATCCACTCAATGACCATTTCAAAGACAAGAATATAGGAATATATTTGCAAATTTAGACATACTTGTTTTCTTTTAATATGCCAAATTTTTTTATCTTCCTATGTACATGCCGGTCACTTATATACAGACATATATAAATATGTATATACATATATACATATATATATATATATATATATATATATATATATATATATATATGAACTTTATATGTGTTTATGTATATATACTATATATATATACTATTATATTATATATATATATATATATATATATATATATATATATATATATATATATACTATATATATATGAACTTATATATGTATATATATATAATACATATATATATATATATATATATATATATACATATATATATATATGATATATATGCATATAGTTTGCACAAAACTTGTAGCTTATGTAACAAAACAGTTTTATGACAAAAAGGCAAGGATAAAAATATGTCAATAAATTTCTTTAGGTTCTCTAAGTCCGCTTGCTACTGCTACTACTGTTGCTTCTTAGTATCAAAAATCTCTTACAGAATCTCGTTTATTGAAGAGTCGCTTTCTATGCTCATTGATGTGTTAGTTATTGACACACGAACAAAAAAAATTAAACATGGTTGTGAAATTTACAAAGAAAGAGACCGTGTAAAAAAAAATATAAAAAGGAAAAGAATTATCAGATATGTGTCCGTTTGGATTTAACAATTTGATGAATAAAAAAGTACAAATAGCAGCAAGAACAAACCCTATGTTTATTATACATACCACATGCATATATACATATATATGCATATATATATATATATATATATATATATATATATACATATATATATATATTATATGGATATATATGTGTGTATGCTATATATATATATATATATATATATATATATATATATATATATGCATATGTCTGTACATGTGTATATATAATATATAATATATATGCATACATACCATACATACCATACATACATACATATATATACATACATTTACATACATATTATATCTTTTCAAAAATGCTGCTATGAGGAAAATAATCATTATTAATATGAATCGCAAACATGGCAATTATGGAAATAATGCCAAATGCTAACACGGATAAAGATAAAAAGGAAATTATTAATGAAAAGCTTTATTGAAATACTAATTGCAATGGTCATTATAATCGTGTTAATGGTGATTACGAAATGGACCGACGATGACGACAATGAAGAGGACGGTGGCGTTGATGAAGAAGACGATGACAACGATTAGTAATGTGATGAAGTTGAGGAAAAGGAAGAGGAACAAGAAGGCAACGATTCCTAAAACAAAAACAATTTACAGCAAAAGAGAAAAATCTACAGACATTCAATAAAACAAATGAAAAAATTCATATTCAGATAAAAAAAAATGTGAAAGACGAATTTACTGATGAGGATGATAATGGTGATGTTGTTATGACAATGATTGTGAACAAGCCGACTGTTGATCATACCGATGCCGACGATAATAATGATTACTGTGATGATAATGTTGTTTATGGCAACGATGGTAATCATGAAGATGATAATAATGGTGCGCTGTATATTGAGGAAAACCATTTTGCATTCAAATGGATTGTGAATTTACAATCAAATTACTATTTAATAGAAAACATAGTACCACTGTATATATTAATCTTTGTGATACTGTCTATTGAATGTATCTATTTACGAGCATCTACTTGTCTACATGCATATAATACGTATACATATGTGTGTGTGCGTATATATATATATATATATATATATATATAATATATATATATATATATAACTATATATATATATATTATACTTATATATATACACATATATATAGCATACATATACCTGTTTATCTATACATACATACATATATATATGTAACTATAATATATATATTATATATATATTGTTGGATTATGTTTAGTACTAAAACATGAAGTCGACAGATACACGATGATGGTGGAAGAGTGTTTGGTCTAGAAGCATTCTTTTTATGTGTTAACTGGAGATTTTTATCCATATCCTGGTTTCACACAACGCACTTGTCACAAACACATTTATACATACACACAGTATATGATACATACTATATGGTTTTATATATATATATATATAATATATATATATATATATATATATATATAATATATACACATACACATATATATGTATGCATATATACGCAAAAACATATACATGCATAAATATATATATATATATATATATATATATATATATATATATATATATATATAGATATATATATATATATATATATGTATGTATATATATATGTATATATGTATTTATGTATATGTATATTATAATGCTAATCAACTGTTGAATCATTGAAAAACTGAATACATCTATTATATTTAGTTGTTGAAATTTGTATTTATTATCAATTTATTGAAATTTCTACCCAGTGACTTTTGCTTCAAGTTTACGTAATCATTTCTGTGCCCTGTACGGTTTACATTGATCAACTCGGGTTCAAAGAACCCTAATGCTCTACAGCCAAACTATCACATCCAGAAACCGCCCAGAATGCAAAATGCAAAAATCATGCTTGTTGTAAATCACCATCTACATACCATACTTACATACATACATATTTACATACATACAAAATATATATATATATATATTCATATATATATGCATATATATATATATATAGATATATATATATAATACATATATGCATATTATATATTATATATATATATATTATATATATATATAATTATATAATATATACATTATATATATATATAGATATGTCTGTGTATATATATTATATATACATATATGTATATATATATATATATATATATATCCATTGGCTTGCTATTTAACAGACTTGCTCAGCTGCTTATGTTCCCCATTCTTATTTCTCTAATTACAATTTCTTTCAACTTTTACCCCATTTTCGTTTTTTGGGTTCTTTTTATTGTTGTTTTATTTGCTTTCGGTGAAGTTCGATTTTTTTCCATTCCCAAAAAGAGAGAAAAAAAATCACCAGTATTTCAAAATATCATTTTCCTGACACAACTGTATTTTATTACAAAACTTATTATTGATTTTTCAGTTTATTTTGTATATTGCCCAAGTGTTTGCAATTTTCATTTGGTTTTAATTTTCTTATTTCCATGATAATGTTTTTCTCATATTGGACCTGCGATGTTTAGTTTTGTTTTGTTAACGTCACTTATAATCATGGTATATTTACTATTGCTCTCTGCTACTATTATTGTTGTTGTTGTTGTTGCTGTTGTTGTTATTATTATTATTTCATGCAAACTCACAGCTAATTTTGTTGGGTATGATAGAAAGTGTCAGCTGTCCAAAGCCGATAGATTTATTTACTGATCAAGAACCCTGCAAAGAACCCTGCGAAAATGTCTTACCGTTCCAAGCAATTATTATTATTATTATTATTATATTATTATTATTATTATTATTATTATTATTATTATTATTATTATTATTATGTATTATGATTATTATTATTATTAATATTATCATTATTTAGTATTATTATTATTATTATTATTATTATTATTATATTATTATTTTTATTATTAGTATTATGTCTATGTTTATTATTATCATTATTATGTTTATTACTATGATGGTGATCGGTGGACGATCAGAAAACTTCGTTTTCCATCTTTAAGTGTTGAATCACCTGAAGCCCCTGTCGAGAATTAGGACCAATACAACTGTGTTTCGCTCCTATCCGCTGCCAATAAATGTGTTGTTTCTCTCCATGACGTCAGTTTGCTGTCCTTACTTTGAAGACCATCGTACATAGTGTACATATCTTAAGACGACTAATTAATGATTTATCAAAAATTTAATCCGACCAGGACTAGAGTCATTTTAGCTAGAACTGTTATTGTCGATATTAACGAAATCCAGTCAAGTGATTTCACCAGCTGTTTTAATAATTATGAAATTGAGACCTAGAGGAAACACAGCCACTGTGTACAAGATGAACGGATACAATAGTAACTCTGTGAATATGAATTTAATAGCAAAAATGTCCAAAGTTTAGAGACCAATATACAAATCGTAGAGTGAAACGCGACAACTAAATGTTTGCTTGATCCACAAATTTATATTTCGAGTCTTCTCAATTATAGCGGTAACCACATACACACACAAACATACACACACACACACACAAACTCACACACACACGCACACACACACACTCACTCACGCTCACACACACACTTACATAACACAAACACAGAGGAGAAAGAAACTTCCTTGTATTATGTCCAAACTTTAATGCCGACAAAAATATTCACCTGAGAATCGCAGGTGCGTGAAACTCGTATAGCGAGGGTATGAAGACATAAAATATGTTTGTGCCTGTATATATGTGCATGCGTGCGTTGTTGTGAGTATGTGTGTATGTGTGTGTGTATGTGTGTGTGTATGTGTGTGTGTGTGTGTGTGTGTGTGTGTGGAACGCATCAATGGCTGACACCCTTTTGCTACTGAAAGCTTCATTCACGTGGAATGTGTAAAATCGAATGAACAGTAGCAGAGGAATATCCGCAAAATATGACTTCATTATTCGAGGCAACTCACGTGGTTCAATATGTGGGCGACCCTATAAGTCTTTGTTTACTGGAGTATACTACTAAGGTCGAAAGGAAAGAACATTCCAGATGCTTGATCAATGTCAATGAGCAGTTACTCCGGGTGCTTGTTGAACTTGCTTCCTTTAGGTTTTGTATCTGAGGTCCATAGGTTTTCGAATGTGTGTAACTGTCTAAAAGATGATAATAACTCGACAGTATTTCAACTTTCCGGTCAAGTGATTTCACCGTCTGTTTTAATAATCGGGACTTTTCTGCTAGACACAGCCTGCACTAATGGGGTACTGAAATGAAATATGATATAACTATCATATTTCGACGTTGCATCATGTTATTGAAATAGGATCCTATTCTTGGCTCTTGAGATTTTAGATAAATAGGAACATGTAGGTATCGTTTTCTTTAACGTAAATGTATATAAATGTATATAAAACATTTGAATGTTTGCTGTGAATCTTAGGCATTTCCAGTCAATACCGCCCGACTGTTTTCGATTCTATACACATATTGCTGCTTTAACTGTTTTGGAAAAATAACAAGCTGTCAGCGAGCATCTCTGACGATTTAGGTTGTTACATGTGGGCCACTGTGTGTGTGGTGCGGGTGGAAATTTTACTTTACTCTCTTTGTGATCTGGAAAGTGATGTTATCAAGGCAGGAACTGCAGACTTTAATGTTATTGGTGTTGAACAGATTATCATGTATCCGTATACATGTGCATGTGTGCGTAAATACTCAAATTACATAAATCTGAATGTAAGTTAAGAATTATGGAACAACATACAGTTTTTAGTGTCACTACTTTGCTTCGCCGAGCTTTACTTTGATGCTATTCCACTGCACCGTGTCAGCCTTAACCGATCAAACTTACGGTAAACGGCGCCTTTCAAATAAACGGTAAATACTGGGAACTTCTATTTGTACAACAGTTTGCTTTACATTTGTGAGAGGACTTTGTGCCTGAGGTGTAACTGATGCTGATGCTGACAAATCTAACGTTTGAAATTCATTGATGCGCGGTTTCACTGAGCTTTTCTGAGATATGCTTTGAGTTCGATTGTTGAAAACCAACTCGAAGCAATCTCCTTGGATATTGGAGAGACACTCGCGATGTGATTCATTTCCGTTATCCTGACTCCAGTTATTTGCTTTTGCTGGGGTCATAATAGTTCCTGGATACATCCAGGAATAATACAAAGTCAAAGACAGAGCAGCAAATAACTGCACGCCATACGCAGACACACACACACATACACACACGCATTATATGTCTATATACATATAGGCATGTATATTATGAACACATATATACCATCATTTATATATGTATATATAATATAGTATACATATATATATATATATATATATATATATATATATATATATATATATATATATATATATATATATAGGGGAGAGAGAGAGAGATACATAGATAGATAGACAAAGAGATAGACAGACATACATAATACACCTTGCAGGTGTATTACTTTGACGCTCGGGAAGTAAAGAGTTTATATATATCGGAAAAGGTCTTATATATATATATATATATATATCTATATATATATATATATATAGCTTATATATATATATAGTATAATATTATATATATATATACATATATATCGTTAACTGTTATCTCTTGTAAATTTCATAAGTGCAAATTCTAAAATCTTTCGATGAAGTCATTCAGCTGGTGAACATAATTAACATCAGTTATTTAAACTTTATTTTTGAATTGTACATATGAAATTATTTGACTTAAAAACTGTGGTTAGCTGTCTGTGTGCGTGCCTATATAGCTATGTACCTATTCAGTCAGTATATGTCACTCTACGCATGCGTACGCACAGATGTGTGGGTAAACTTAAAACAGACAATACTCTATATTGTAAAGATGTTTGTAAAGAATTTATGCGAAAGACCAACAACATCTAAGCTTCTTGCAAGAGACGGCACGATATTTTCGAAACTCTCTTGCTTAAAATTCTTTTCGAATGACATAAATTCCATTCAGCTTGGAGGCGCTAATCAGGAACATTAAAGATTTCTTTTGGTCAATCCGCAGCGCCAGTCTCCAGCCATACAATACCGATTTATGGCCGACATATTTTATACTTATCCTCTGTTATTGCTATTGTGTTATCAAGGAAGCGTAAGTACTTGTAAAACTTATTAAGCTGTGTCCAACTTCAACCTGTGAATACGTGTATACACCTCACAAACCACATCAGGTCTGCTTAACATTTTAAATACATTTCTTGTAATTTATATATTAACTCTAATGGAGACTTGCTGGAGAAAATCTTTGTTATTACAATGAAATTCTAAGCTGTTCTCCACATATCTCTTTAAATATTCTCATAAATATTGGATTATATGGAAGTCGCATTTAAAGCAAATTTCGTCCAACGAATATTGCTATAGACTCAAAGAATGGCGTTATAATCTAATTGGACATATTTTCATTCAATATTCTTGCAGTTAGGAAGTAAACATACATTGTGATGTGTGTGTGTGCGTCTGTGGTGTATGTATGTATATGTAGGTATTCGTGTATGTATGTTGTCGAATGTTGTATATATACATATATGTATATATGTATGTATATATGTATGTATGTATATATATAAATATATAGATATATATATATATATATATATTATATATATATATATATATGTATATATATATGTATTCACATATACATATATATATATATATATATATGTCTGTAATATGTGTTTGTGTGTGTGTTTGTGTGTGTGCATGTTCATATACGTAAAATGTATATGCAAATATATATTAATATACATAAATACATATAATTATGGTGGCGATGGTGTTGGCGCATGTAGTGATGGAGGCTGGCGGAGTAAGCGGCGTCGGCAGTGGTGGAGGCGATGGTGGGGGTCGTGGCGGTAGCGGTGGTGGTGGTGCTGTTGGTGGCAGTGGAATGAGGTGACGTTAGCAGTTTGTGTTTATATGATCGGTCATAACGAACGTCAACGATGTGAGACCGCCTAGCAAGCCTCTCCGACTGAGCCAGACATAACATATCTAAATGCAATGGAAACATATCTGAATATATAGTTGGTATTAATATGCAAATATATTTAGCTATCATATCGTATTTATCGTTATTCGTAGTTACTTTGTGTGTTAGTAATGCATCTGTTGATTTATTTAATATAATCGTTAACGAGTATTTTGTGTATATATATATATATATATGCACACGCGTGTGTGTGAGTGTGTGTATTTTTGTGCGGATAGATATAGATATGCATGCGTGTATCATATACATATCTATACATATATAGGTGTGTGCCTGTGCTTATAGTGGGTGACAAGATGCTAATATAAGCGTCCGATAGACACGGAGTGAATATTCAGAGTAGTCAGATTACTGAATTCGAAATTCTCCCGCAGCGAAAGGCAAATACTGGATATGATAAATACAGAGCTCGGGCGACTAGAAAAGACACAGGAAATGGACACACTATAATGGATAACGGCAAGCCATTTGATAAGAGTTATAACATATATATGTGTGGGTGTAGGTGTGTGTGCGCGTGTGTGTAAGTTGCATACATATCTTTACAGCTGTTTCCATGATTCGGTGTCTGGTTGATGCTAAAAGGCATTTTATGGAAACAAGAATGCGCTTAGCGGTATTTCGTTCGGTTTTAATTTCCGAGTTCGATTTTGCGTTTTGTCCTTTGAGTGTCGGTGAAAAAATGTACCAGATGACCACTGGGGCCGAGGTAATCGGGCTTACATCAACCCACGAAATTTCTTGTGCAAAAAAATTGAGACTAGTGAGTATACAAAGAGAAAAAGTAAACATATAATCAACTAGCATGGTTTCATAATACATGATGTGTGTGTCTGTGTACCTGCGCAATATGGCCGTATGGTCAAGCGGTTCACTTTACGCGATTGATATATTTGTTTCGATTCTGTTGCGTCAAGCTGAATCTCCATAAAACATACAGAATAAGGGTATACATACCCGGCCTACACTCTGCCACTGACGTGCTAATTCAATGAACTTGGTAGTTTAGTTGATCAATCGGATTTAGTTGATGATCGGATCTTCTGGGATTATGAGCGAAATCCTTTATTTTTATATGTACAACCATACAGCCGAATGGTTAGAGACTCCCTTCGCATCCCAGTACGATGCGCCTTGAGTGTGCATCTTTTACAATAGACTCGGTTTTGGCACAAAGCTGGGAATTCGGAAACAGTAGTGAAGCCCGTAGAAAAGTTTGCCTCTGCAATTAAGAGCTCCGGCAGTTCTGCAAGCTGTAAGATGTGTCTTCTGCTTGGGAATTAACTGGAGAACTAACCTTAGGAGGGGAGGGGAGAAGAAGGAGGAGGGGAAGCGTAAATAAAAGGAAGGAAAATTACAATTCTTTACAAATTTTGGCAGGTTTCAATGAAGTAGCATATACTGGCACCGGAAAATTATGGATGTGGAGAGACTTGGCCTACGTGATCCACGTAATGAACAATATAAATGAAGAATAGCGAGAAGAAGGAACGTCTTCCGCTTATTTTGACTGGAAATAAAAAATATTATATATTTAAAGCTATTTTTGCCTTTTATGTTTCGATTACCCCATTATGAAATGAACAATATTGGCGATCTGTAGTTTCTCAAAGTTTATAACTGTCACGGTTCACGGTTGCGCTGTGTGGAACCCTCCACTTACACACACACACACAAACAAACACATACACACATATATATACATATATAATTATACTATATATAATATATATATATATTCAAAATTGAAAGACGTTGACCATTTTCCTTGTGTCTTCCCTTCTCTTGGACTTTCCTCTGTTTCAGACGAAGAGCGTATGCTCGAAATGTTAAACCATCTTTCCTTTCCGGAGCGTCTGCTAATACATTACGTGTACCACGTCCTCACGTTGTTGTTTTCATTTTGTATGGTTTGGATTTATTATGTGTATGTATATATATAATATATATATATATATATAAGCATACGCATTTATATTTATACTTCTGTGTGTGAATGTGTATGTGTCACAAGGTATATGAAAATAAAGTGCGTTTAAAGTGTAACATGAGTAAAGTCGAACAGTATGACATCATAGGAAAACTTGAGGAAGCGGTGGGATTTCGACTGACGAGATAACGGATTCTAAAAACTCTGCAGAGCGTAACAAAATTATGCAAATATATGTGTACGTGCATGTGCGCGTGTTTATGTGTGTATGTATGAGTGTATATATTTAACTGTAAGAGTATGCATGTATATATATATATATATGCATACTCTTACAGTTAAATATATGCACTCATACGTATGTGTGTGTATATAAATATATATTTATATACATATATATATAAAGTTTTTATTTAATAAATATAATTATATATATATATATAATAATTAATTATTAAATTACAAACTTTATATATATATGTATATAAATATATATTTATATACACACACACACACGCACATATATATGCGTGCATACATATGTCTATATATATATATATATATTTATAAGTATACGTCATTTATATGTATGTATATATATATATAATATATATATATATATATATGTATGTATAATATATATATATATTATATGTGTGCGTGTGTGTATGTGTGTATATATATATATATATATATACAGACAGGCAGATAGAAAGAGAGCAAGAAAGCGAGGGAAGGATAGAAATATGTGTGTGTGTATAGCTTGCACGTTATATATGTATGCATGTGTTAATGTGTAGTCTTTTATTCTTTTACTTGTTTCAGTCTTTTAACTGCGGCCATGCTGGAGCATCGCCTTAGGAGTGAAATTTGTTTGAAGTGTAGCGTAACCAATTTCATTACAGGAAAGTGATAGTTTGTCGAAATCTATAAAAAAATATTCAAAATATTCAAAGCAATAAAGAATTATTGCGCAAGTTTTATGTATGTTTTTAATATTTATGATTATGGCTTACACACACACACACCACCTATATATATATATATATATTACATATTTATATATATATATATATATATATTTGTCTTTGTAGATAAATAGCTTTATGAATATCAAAGTGTTGCATACCAATCAGGAATTCTCTCTCTATATATAGATATAATATACCCATGTAAAATTGTGTGTCCGAATTTGCTAGTGAACATGTGTGTATATGAGCTTTTATGGTCTTTTATGTGTGTCTGTGTATCTATATATGCGGGACCGTTTGTGTACGAGTAAATATGTTTGCAGAGGTGTGTGTGAGTACCGTTATGAGTGAAGCCGGTAGGGATATTGTACCCACTCAGATATAGGTTGCCCTATTCATCTTAAACACAAATGAACGGTATTTAAATTTATCTAACATTGAGTCCATATATTATCACAACACACACACAAACTCATATATATAAACATATGCATATATGTATATACATATATATAATATATATATTATATATATATATTATATATTATATATATATATATATATATATATATATATATCTATATATATATAGTGATATATATATATATGTATATATATATATATATATATATGTAGGCACAGGCGTGCTGTCTGGTAAGGAGCTTACTCCCAACCACATGGTACCGGGGTTCAGTCCCACTGCCTGGCATCTTGAGCTAGTGATGTCTACTATAGCCTCGGGCCGCCCAAAGCCTTGTGTGTGAATTTGGTAAACGGAAATCTGTAGTACACATATTTATATATATATATATATATTTATACATATATATATATGTGTATATATATATGTATGCTTGACAGCTAAATCCACAAGTTTTTTTTTATATTATTCTCTCTCTGTTTATTTTCTGTTAGTCCTTTCTGCTGAAGTGCTTAGGCTCGAAATATAAAAGTATTTTTCACTTTCTCAAGCGTCAAACTAATACAACTGCTTGTTGTTCATACCCCTGTCTCCTTCATCTTTTGTATTTCTAGAAATTCCAGTCATATATATAAATGCCGCAGAGCAAGAGGTATTCTTGTTATGAGTTTGAGGCGACTATTAGTCAGCGTATAAAGAAAAAAAAGAACTGGGAGAATATACCATCTAAATTTATCGAAAACACATCAAAATATGATGAGACATTAGACACATTGAATTCAATAAATTAAAAGGAAACAAAACATATTAGGAAATACAAATGGCATTATTCTATTGTGATATGCAGAATACGTAATAAATGGGGCAATCGTTTGTGTATTCAGGTCGTCTTATGAGAAAACTTATTATATTTGTTCATCTTTTAGGGATAAAGAGGGAGGAATGAAGAAGGAAAGCTGGAGCAATGAGTCCTGCGAAACATAGTTTGGGGATTCATGAAGCTTCAATTCCGGATGAAATATAAAATTACTAATACTATGTATTGAGTACTATATTCTTCTTCGTTTGTAACACATTTATCAGCCCGTATACATGTGTGTATGTATGTGTATATATGCATCCGTGTGTGTGTGTCTGTGTGCGTGTGTCTGTCTGTGCCTGTGTGCACATATATTGGTATAGAAAGAGATAATGGATAGGTAAGCAATATATGTGTGTGTGTGTGTGTGTGTGTGTGTGTGTGTATGTGTGTGTGACTGTCTGTGTCTGTGTGGCTGTGTGTATGACTGCAAGTAGTATACATACATACATACATATATATATATATGTGTATGTGTGTGTGTGTGTGTGTGTGTCTGTGTGTGTGTGTGTGTGTGTGTAGGTATGTATGTATGTATGTATGTGCATATGAATACATACGTATGTATGTATGTATGTATACATGCTTTTATGAATTTTGCAGTTTTGGTTCTTTTGTCTTACTGACCTATCTGGTTCTTCTCGTTCTCTGAAATGTGATTCTTAACTCCTGAATGTCTCACACTTTTTTACTTACGATGGTAAGAGATATTCTTTAGAAGTAGATCTTCCTATAATTAATAATTCAAAATGGAAAATGAAAACCATTATGGCTCACGAAGAATGCTAGGTAAGAAATATCTGACATGTCACATATATGTATTCAGATGATGGGAAGAGATGTCAACATGTAAAAAATTAAAACATGCCGCCATTAAATTGTTGCAAGTTTTAGCACGACTCCAGGGAAGATTTTTATTGAGATTCAATAATATAAGGGTACATGGAGATTACAAGCTGTACAGAA
This sequence comes from Octopus sinensis, assembly GCF_006345805.1. NCBI lineage: Eukaryota > Metazoa > Mollusca > Cephalopoda > Octopoda > Octopodidae > Octopus > Octopus sinensis. The sequence goes on from NC_043008.1 coordinate 42,219,644, forward strand.
TCGAAAACACACGCGCATACACAATGGCAGACACACAAGAAAACATTATTTTGGATACTTTCATGAAGTTTGAGGAAATATAGTTAGTTGGCGTGTCTGTCTGAATCTACCGATATAATACACACACAAACGCACACACACACTTATATATATATATATATAATATATATATATATATATATATATATATTATAGATATATATATACAACCATATATATATATGTGTGTGTGTGGTGTGCGTGTGTATGTGTGTATTTTTGGCATATGCTTATATATACATGTATATATTATATACATGCATACAAATAAACTTATATAGGCATAGATACACTGCATATTTTCATAGATTTAAAATGAAGGAATGTTTCTGATATCTATATACTTATGCTGCAATGGATACAGGTATGTGTGTTTGTGTGTGTGTGTGTATTTTTGTATTTCATTATGTGTGTGTGTGCGCTTGTGTATTTCTGTACTTGTCTGTGTGTCTGTGTGTTTTAAACGCTAGTATCCATCACTGTTAATACATTGGGAGCAGACATTGGTATCCAGCTGTACTGAACTATCATTCAACAATTCGAATATCTCTAACATATAAGAATTGCTTCTTTATTCCATTAGAATTTCCGATATTGTATAATGGTTATGTGGTAGTGCAATGACGAATAAATCCTCGTATATCCTCTTTGAGTCAGAGGATTTTTTTTTCGTTTTTTGAGGTTAGTAAAAATAAGAAATCTTTAATAACTTGTTATGTGGTAGTGCATGCGGAGAGCTAAGGTGTTACAATTTCGAAGATGAAGAATGGGAGTAATTTACATACGATTGAACGTCACTGATGTGAATTGGGTTATTAGTAGTAGATGATAAACTGTAGTCTGCTTTTGTATATTGGAAATATAATTAGTTGAGACCAAGAAACAAGTAATGTTTGTATTTTGATATGATTTCATTAGTTACTGCCAAGAATTTTGAAGGCGCAGTGGTTAGAGCGCCGGGTTCCCAATCGTGTGTGTGTTGTGGTCTTGAACAAGACACTTTATTTCACCTTCTTCTGTTCCATTTCACTCAGTTGTAGAAATGTGTTGCGACGTCACTGGTGCCAAGCTGTATCGGCCCCTTTGCCTTTCCCTTTAATAACATCGGTGACGTGGAGAGGGGTGATTGGTATGCATGGACGACTGTTGCTCTTCCGTAAACAACCTTTCCTGGACTTGTGCCTCGTAGGGGGAGTTTCTATGTGTAATCTCATAGTCATTCATGACCAAAGGGGGAATCATCTTTTGCCAAGAATTGACAGTATATAAGGTAGAAATTATATAGATTAGGAATATCTTCTATTAGGTTATATCCCAAAATGTCTATAGTTATATATTGAACTGCTAGATAAGTAGATATTTATCTTAGTGGCGATATTTGGTAAAGAGCTCTAAACTAACAATTCGATAGCCTGCTAATTTGTATTCTATATACAATCAATGTATTCTAGTAATTCACTGTAGTTTATAATGATTTTTTACTGGTACCACATAATTATAATAATTACCTTTCTAGATTTACGATTTTATAAGTTTATTAACAATGTTTTAACTAACACAAGGTAAACAACTCGTTGACAAGAGTATATATCATGAGTTATTTCATTTAACAAATTTTCCATCTCATGATACAATATCAGAAGATATTGTATCTTCTGTATATCTTCTGATATTCTCTACAAAATATCAGAGAATATCAGCAATTCATGTAGAGAATATCAGCAATTCATGTATGTCGCAGACACTCGCGTAAGAGTTCGAGCTTTTAATAGCCTGATGATTGATATATCTGGATATGTTACACCGAGTAAAGATCTCTTATCAATAACGGACTATATCATTCAGGATAACTCAACTTACTCTGATAGTGTTCATGTAAACAGCCATAAATTATATAAATGATCGGATTGATCTATATGCGTATGCCAGCTTGTAAATGTATGTGCCTGAGTGCATATATATGTGTGTGTATGTACGTATGTATGTACGTATGTATGTACGTATGTATGTACGTATGTATGTACGTATGTATGTACGTATGTACGTGTGTATGTATGAGTGTGTGTATCTATATGTATGTATATATCTATGTATGTGTGTATTTGTGTGGGTGCTTATACACGGATGTACGCGCCGTTTAACTATATTTTAACCATACCAATAACTGATGTGATAGATCTCTCTACACTAAAACGTTTGCTTTATGACAGATTTTACTCCTACTTTATCTGTGATCATATTTGATGTAGTGTTTGCTTTTGGTTACTTTTAAATTCTATTTTCCCCATTTATTGTCAAAATATATAACAGCAACAAACAACCACAAGGTTTATTGTTAGAAGCGAAAGGAAAAATTGCATAAAAAAGTTACGAAAACGTATTTGTGGGGAGAATTTTTATATTATCTTTAATGTATAACAATACAGCAAAAAGAAATACCCATAAAGCCGAAATAAAAACAAACATTATATATTAAAAAAGCATATTATAGAAATATATATATATATATATATATATATATATATATATATATATATATATATATATATAATATACATATATATACATACATATATACGTATATATTGACTTGTATATGTGTTATATAATCTTTTCAACATACAACCAAACAACCGAATGTTTATTTATTATTTTTGTGTGCGGTATTTTCATTTCTTTTTTATATTTTTGTACTTGTTCTTTAAAGTTATCAAAACTGATATGAAAATTTACGTGCAGGTGTAATTGTATAATAATTGGTTTAGATAATAAATAAAAAAAAATAATAGTAATAATAATGATAATAATAAATATTTAACATCCGTATTGAAATTTAAGAGTAAAAAGAATTTCAAGCCTTTTAAATGTTATATATACATATGTGTATAGATGCAATATATACCTACATATATTATAGACACACAGACAGACCGAATGACAGACAGGCCGATAGACAAATACATAAATGCATATCAAATCCTTTAATGCTTTTACAAAAAATGTATGAATTTGATTGCTATTTTTCATTCATAAACAGTGGATTAGCAAATATGGATTCATAGAACCGTTTGAGTATCAGGAGATGAGCTTTTTACGCTCCGAGTTCAAACCCCGCTGAGGTTAACATTGCTTTTCATCCCTTTGCGGTCAATGAATATGTGACCAGTCATGTACTGGGGTCGGAAGTAACAAGTCTCACATTTCACGCAAACTTTTAGCGCCAGAGTTAGAAACAAGTATTTTTTAATCATTCATTGTATCTGTGTATATATTCACATATACTCACACACAAACACAAACACGCGCACACACACAAACACACACACACATATATATGTATATATATATATATGTATATATGTGTGTATATATATATATATACTAGGGTGAGTTTAACTGTAATACCATTTTATTTAGAGAACATCATCATCACTAGACTATCATCTCTTCGGCCCCATGAAAGAGGCTTTGAGAGGCAAACATTATTTCAGTGATGAGTAACTGCAAACTGTAGTGAAGAAGTGGCTCGAAGAACAGTCAACCGAATTTTACGGGGCAGGGATACATGCTCTCATTCGAAAGTGGAACATTGCTATTGATAGAAACGGTGACTATGTTGAGAAGTAGGGATGTGATCCACATAGGACCAGCTTCATTTTGATGTGTGATACATGTTCCTGTGCTGTTAATTCTACCTGTCCTAAACAAAATGGCATTACGTTTTGACTCACCCTTGTATATATATATATATATGGTAAAGGTAGTATCTTAATTCAATTTTTAAAAACATAATAAAGAAAGGTCAACTCGATCGATCGCGTGCAAACAACATTCTTACAATAACTTCATCGGACATTCTGATTTCAAATCCAGCTGAATTCCAATTTCGTTTTCCGTTTTCCCTGAGAGGACAAAATACTTATGATACTCTTCACACAAATATGTGTGAATGTTGTGGTTGTGTAAAATTAATGTTAAAGAAAGCGATATATTGGAAAGCTTAAAAACCGTTGTTGTTGCTATTTTACTATTGTTGTTGTCGTTGCTGTCGTCGTCGTCTTCATCGTAGTCGTTGTTATTGTAGTTATTTCTGCTCTTATTGTTGTCGCTTTGTTTTCATCCATTCATACTTCTGCTTGCTCGACGCAATTCAATTTTAATTTTGCCAAGAATAACAGAAGGAAAATTTCTCTTTATCGTTTTTTTTTAAATATTTTTTCTCATTCCTTTTTCCTGCAACACTCGGGCCATATCCATATACAAAGTCTAACCTATAACTAGCTTTTAACATTTTTATCAATTTTAATTTAACTTACATTTTTAAGATGGCTTTTTGCCTGGAAACCCAAAGCCGACTACACAAAAAAAGTAACATAAATAAGATTAAGATTAGTAAGAAGATTAAGATAAGAACCCTACTCACATAGCTGTATATAATAATTGAAGGGGAACACAAATTGCTTTTCGATAGACAATAATCACATTACTTTGAACAATTCCGACGTAAAATTTACAAGTACAACGCGCACAGAAGCACGCACACATTTGCTAGATGGAGAAAACTGCGAAAAATAAATGACTCTTTTGTCCATTAACGCCACAAGTTCAAACAAGTACTGAATTTATATTCCTTGCTGAGAATAAAAACATTTCTCAGGATTATGTACCTAAGAAAGGCTAACTTTGTAAAAGCCCTTTTATCCAAGGGTGTCAGAGAAAGAAAAGCCAATTATCTCTGTGTCATTAAGAGCGGAGCAAATTTCTTTATGCCTTCATGAGAATAAGTATAGTAGACTGGCTGGTGTGTGTGTGATGAAATTTTCTTTGTCGATCAAGATGTCTTTTACGATGTTGTTCTGAGTTCCTAAAGCCGACAATTTGGAGTGTCTTAACATATCTATTGCAAGGAATATTATCCTCAAAAGGTTGCGATTGCGAAAAGCAGACGATCGATGAACAGAGGTGAGAAACGGGGGGAAAACAATCAAATCGCTGAGAGGAAGCACACGCTCCGTTGAGGACAGGGCCAGTATGAGATTTAGGGTGATGCGGAAAGAACACTTCCATGATGGCAGAGCTTGACGTTCTGGAGGTTGATTGTGAGAATGATAAGGGGATGGAGGAGCAGGATAGGAAGCAGAAGAAGATGGGGCGGACGACGTTGATGAGGAAATAGAGTAAAATATTAACAGCCATTCGGATGACGATATAAGATGGAAAACCATGGTAATGTGTTATTATAGCATGAGTCAAGCATTGCTGCAGAAAGAAACACGCTTTATATGTTGCCCTCTCCAACGCAATTAATACTTACAGGAGCTTTTAAATGCACAAAATACCAATACAATAAGTGGCAGACGAGAAGGGTCCTGTGATGCTCTGGCCCTATTTAGATGCAGGTTTATCATTTTGTGCGTCAATGACTTCACATATATTCATTTATTCTTGTGTTATTGTTAAAAGCAATTTTAGTACAGCCATACATTTTGGCGCTTTTAATCATCCTCACCTTTTCTTTGACACCTGTATAAGCGTTTTATTGTATGGCTGAATCGGAATGCCAGGCAAATAAAAGTATGAATTATTATTATATTATTATTATTATTATTATTATTATTATTATTATTATTATTATTATTTATTCTATGTTTTGGCTTT
>NC_043008.1:42227840-42232840 GCF_006345805.1 Octopus sinensis
ATGTATATACGCTACAGCACACACTCACAAACATATACATCCGCAATTGGTCTACATCTATTTCCTTACCTCGCAATATTTAATTATTTCATAATGATTTAAAGCAATGAGCTTAAAGGTATTGCATAAATGTGTATTTATATACTCGCGTATAGATATACATAAATAAATACATATATACGCATATATATACATATACTTATATATCAATATATTTATGTATGTGAGTGTAGTTGTGTGTGTGTGCGTGTGTGTGTGTTTGTGTGCGTGTATGTGTTACTGTGTGTGTATGTCTGTGTGTTTGTACAAGTATATACATGACGCATTCTTCATGAATTTTCCTTTTTATTATTTTCCCGGATGTGATAATTCCAATATGTTTATGATATTATAATTATATATATTATATATGATACATATATATATACATATATATTATATATATATATATATGTAGGTATATATATTATATATATATTATATATATATTATATATATATATGTATTATTTATATATGTATATATTATATATATATATCTATATATCTATATATACATATATATATATAGTATGTACATATATTATATATATATGTGCATATGAATATGCATACACACATATACACATATGAATGTAACAACTTACTATATGTTCTGCTTTGGTTTTTGTTTTATGTAAGAGGAATTATAATAAAATACATGCCTAATATGAAAATCGAAAATATTAACACAATCTCACTTCTATAGGCATGGTTGAAAAGAAAACCCGTCGTCTTTGTTCATTTCTTTCTTTAATCCTCTCTTCGTTTTTGCTCTTGCTATGTTACTGTATGTAAGCATTTTTCTGAACTCTCGTTCCACATCTTGTTGATTAGCTTATAGCCGCGCCATTGATTTTAGCAGTATTTACATTCAGAAACAAATTAACGTAACCGCATACCACAATTTACGGCTTACGACAGTCTCTCCATTCTGCCGTTTGCTTAGTTACTGTACAGATACTGGTTGAGACTTCAATCCTACAGGTTTTAGTTGATATTAAAAAAATGTCTTTCGAAACAAACTTTACATATCCTGTGCATTCATTTCTTCCTTGAAAAAAGTTATCTTTTCAAAATTATGAAAATAATTGAGTAAAATTATTTATTCTATGTCCTGTTAATTATTTCCTTTAGTTGAAGGCGGTAAGCTGGCAGAATCGTTAGCAGGTCGGGCGAAATGCTTAGCGGTATTTCAAATGCCGCCGGTGTTAACTTTGCCTTTCATCTTTTCGGGGTGGATTAAACAAGTACCGGTTACGCACTGTAGTCTATGTAATCGACTTACTCACTTCCCTCAAATTTGAGGCCTCGTGCATCCAATAAAAATGATTATTTGCTTTAGTTAACGAAACTTTTAGATTAATACATGCACTTGAATCAGTATGGATTAGAATATCGGGACCTATAACATACAAACACAGAACAGCATTAACTCTTTTAGTTCATCTCAGAAAAAGTTTTCAAACCCACTGTACTTCACTCAGAACACCAGTCAAGTACGAGACACAGAATTTCTACCTGAAGTTGTTACGTCAGTGACAACTACTCCAAATATTCTGAACTAGATCTTAAATGATTATTTCGATAAAGAAATAGGTAGTCAAAACCTTTTGTGATTTGTGCGGGAGCTAGCTAGGTTATAATGAAATTAATTTGTATTTGAAACAGTCTCAGATTAAAATATTTCTAGATATAACATCAATAGTATATACAATAATGTAGAAGAGCTCTAGCAGTAGTATTAGTAGAATCTCTCAATGAGACATTCGCTAAATCACAGGCCTTCGTCCAAAGCGTTCTAATCGCGTTCTCTCAAAGAAATTTCACCCAAGTCTATGAACTAATAAAGCAATTTATGTCCAGTGGGTTGCAAAAAGAACCTTTATAGGTTCGATTCATTTCATAGAAAATAACAGGATAAAAACTCACAAATTAAACACGACTGATTTTAAAGACGGAACTGCTTCACATTAGATAATAAGGATGAAATCTGATGATGGATGTCTCTGATCACATGACTTGGAGTTAAACAAAAGCGATTCACAATTATATTATATATATATATATATATATATATATATATATATATATATGGTCATCCTCATCGAAAGGGGTCAGATATATATATATATATATATATATAACACCCCTTATATATATATATATATATATATATATAATAAACACACATATATATCACCCAAAGACATGAACACATGAACTAAGATCCACCTGATGTCCATGAATATTGTGGATTGTACAGTTATCAGTTATCATTCCAGAAATACGGACTACTTTCGTGAGAGACACGATATTTGTGGAAATGCGCGTAGTGATGTATTAAAATATTTATAAATTCCATCCATTGCTTATTATCATGATCACTATAAAAACTCACTCCCTCCATCAGATCGACATTACCTGTACAGGTGCAACTGGGTGTCACATGTCAGATGTCGAAATCATCGCGAGTCTATGAGAGACACTTTCCCAAGTTGTCTCGCCGTGGGATTGAACCTGGAACCATGTGGCTGGGAACCAAGCTTCCTCCCACACTGCCACCTCTACACATAATTTTATTATCTCTGAACAGTAAATTCTTCGTCGGTTTTGGTGGAAGCTGAACATAACAACGTTAATCATTAATTTATAAGTTATAAAGAATTGATAACAGACAGAGCCATAGTCTATGCACCGCGTGACACTTTCCGAAGAATATAATACAATATTAAGAGACAACAACATGGACAATTAAATTACTATCCAAATTTCACTCAAACTTTTAACTATAATTCGAAAGATATTCAAAAGTTCGTCGTATTCCATAAATGGAAATCTTAAAATTCAATTCTATAACACAATTTACTGTTTTCTGACTGTGAATGCAGCTTATAACACAAATGAAAATAAATATTCTTGTGAATGTATACCAGTAATTGTGCTCACAAAAAGGACGAAGCAACCCCCAAAAATTATTTACGACGAATGAATGAAACGCTGAGGGTCATCAATCTTTCCGCAATCTGTCTATTGCGTTTTTAAGTTTCAAGGGGATTGATAAATAGATGCGTTCCTTCTTTAATATGGAGAAAATTGTGGAGTTGCTGTTGTGAGTGGGGACGGTCTAATGTGGATTTAGGAAAGGACATGTTTTCATTTGCTAAGCTCTAACAATGATTCGGAAGAAGAAAAAGAAGAAGAAGAAGAACAACAACAACAAGGAAGAGGAGGAGGGGGGACGAGGAGGACGAGAAGAAGGAGGAGGAGGAGGGGAAGAGGAGGACAGGAACAGGTTGAGACATTTGCGAAGGAGGATAGTCGATAACATTGACCCCCAGGTCAGATTGTCAGTCAAAGTTCACCTTTTTAATAGTAATAACAGGAAAAGAAGGAAATTAAAAAAAAAAAAAAGAGGAAGGGGAAGAGATTCAACGAGTGTCAGTATCTTTATTTTGCCATTTCTCGAACATGGTGTTTCTGTCATGAGGAAGCTTCCACATTCTCTGCCCGCTTCGTATCCGACTTCATCCTATTCTCACTAGACAACCTTTTCACACTCTAGACACAAGGCCCGAAATTTGGCGGGACAGAGCCAGTCGATTAGATCGACCGAATACGCAACTTAACTTATAGACTCCGAAAGAATGAAAGGCAAAGCTGATCTCGTCGGAATTTGAACTCAGAACATAAAGACAGGCGAAATACCACTAAGTATTCTGCCCGGCGTGCCAGCTCGTCCCCCTTTTCACATTAGATAACTCCCACCAAAATATCTATGAAGAGCTTTATATTCACTATACACGCTTGATAAATGCCCCAAATATGAGGACCAGAAAATATTTAACTCTCCTATTATAATTCACATTATTTACATTATTTACATTGTTTATATTTGACGATATTTGTCCTCATCTTGTTTGTTGTTAACACAACGTTTCGGCTGATAGACCCTCCAGCCTTCTTCATGTGTTTTTGAGAAATTTCGAACTTGGGTTCTCATTCTTAAGGTATTTTTTCGATGCTATTACTATTATTACTATTATTATTCAGGTCACTGCGTGGAATCAAACTCGGAATCTTGGAGTTAGTAGACCGCGCTCTTAACCACTACGCCATATGCCCTGACCTGAATAATAATAATAATAATAATAATAATAATAATAATAATAATAATAATAATAATAATAATAATAATGCTAAAAACAAGATAATAGGTATTAACACTTTAGCTGTCCCAGTTATAAGTTACAGCTACAATATCCTTAACTGGACACTAAATGAACTGACCAAAATAGATAGGAAAACAAGAAAAATAATGACAGGATCTAGGATGCATCACCCAAAATCTGACATAGAAAGACTATATATACAACCTATAGAGGGTGGTAGAGGCCTTATACAGCTGGAAAACTACTATAAAATAACCACCATAGGACTGCAAAAATATCTACTTCAGAAGTAAGGAAAACAAATAGCGGCAAAACACGAGCAAAACAAAAAACTGTTCTCAGTATTTAGGGAAGCTGACAAATATGAAGAAGAAGAAGAAGATGAAGAAACAACAAAAGCTATAAAACAAATGAAATCCAAACTAAGACTAGAACAGCAAAGAACCATGATAAAAGGATGGCAAGAAAAACCCCTTCATGGTAAATACTGGACTAAACTAAATGCAAAAGAAATAGACAAAGAAAATCCCAGCAATGGTTGAGAAGCTCAGGACTCAAAGTAGAGACAGGGATTTTTAATTGCAGCACGAGACCAAAGCCTCCCCACCAGAAATTACCAAAAACATGTAATGAAAAGAAATATAACAAATAACTGCAAATATGTGGAGATGGACAAGAAACAATAAATCATATTATCTCTGGCTGCCCAGTCCTGGCTAAGAAGGAATATATTCACAGACATGACAGAGTTGGAACCTACATACACTGGAAGCTATGCCAATATTATGGA
>NC_043008.1:42240340-42247840 GCF_006345805.1 Octopus sinensis
ACCAATGCTATTGCTTTCAATTTAGTTTTCTTCTCATTCTATAAATAGACATTACTGAAAATAATATTAATTACCCTTCGATGGACTAAAATCGCAGGGTCAATCATTCACAGCTGAGGTGACTGAAGCAACATGAAATGAAGTGCTTTTCTCAAGAGCATACCTCGACTACCGGTTTTGGGTATCGAAAGCATGGTCTTGCGATCGAAACTCAACACATTAACCGCTTGGCCACATTCGTTCACGCACCTTATTAAAACCCTTGTTAGATTTTAATCACAACTCCTGAATACCTGAATATTTGGAGTATCAGACAAATATCTTGTAGTACTTGCTAGGTTCTCTTAACGTTTTAAGTTCAAATCGTGGGTCTTCTCTTTTATTTTTTTTTATTTTGCAAATCTATAAAAATAAATCACCGGTCGTTAAGAAATACGGTGACATCATCAATCGAAAACAGAGAAAATAAACTGCAGACGATGAAACATCCTAGTCACAGTTCAATAACTAAATAAAATAATACGCTCCACAAGATTTCTTTCTTCTTTTCAATAAAGAACTCTTTGATTTATGCCAATCCTTTTGAAATACGTCAAACACGGAATCTTTGATTTAAGACGCCCCTTTAATAGTCTGATTGACTTTTATACCCTAAACTCTCCTGGCATCATTAACTGTAAGACCACTTAAAAGATATAACACTCTAAAGATAGTGTTAACATTCATTTTGCTAAAGGCTTAAAATGATTCTCTCTCTCTCTCTCTCTCTCTCTATATATATATATATATATATATATATATATATATATATATATAATATATATATATATATATATATATATATATATATATATATATATATATATTATAATATATAATGTATATATATATATAATTAATATATTGATCCTTGCAGATGTGCGTGTCTTTGTCGGCTGTGTATTTTACCAACTGCGGAGAATTTCGGTCGTATAAAATCTGGTTTCGTGTAGGTCAGATACAAAAGTAACATTCATAGCTAAAATCATTCGCACACTTCAAAAGAAATAAAGAAATATTTTCATCAACAATATAGAAATTTAACAATTGAATTATGATTCCTTTACTGCACTTTTAGTATTGAACGAGAAGTCGGTAAATATAGAGTGACTGATAGAGAGACAGCGATAGAGACAGAGAGACTGACAGGTAGGTGGGTCGCCTGGTAGATAGATATATTGATAGATAGACACTTTATTTTTCCCCTTTTGCGGAATTCATGTAAGATCTTTGGGACTTCTCTTGCAGATAGTACGTTTCTACGTAACCCCTCTCGTGTTTGTATTGTTCTAAATGTTTCGCGGCCCTCCTGATCATTAAAATAATTTTTATCATCATCATCATTATCATCATCATCATCATCATCATCATCATCATCATCATCACCACCAACACCATTATCATCATCATCATCATTATCATCATCATCATCATCATCATCATCATCATCATCATCATCATCATCATCACCACCAACACTATTATCATCATCATCGTCGTTACTATTTTCATTGTTATTGAGTGAGAGACCAGTGCATGCCATCAAAGTGACACTGGGGTACAAATGTACGAAGCCCAGTATACCCATCATGACTACCCGTCTGATAAGGGTACACCAGGCACATGCATCACAACCAAATGTGCGAGACTTGGTGATCTCATATCAAGATAAACAGACAGCGCATGACCTTGTAGGTGGGGCCCAGTTGAAATTTTCTTCCTGTCAAATAACCCATGCCACTCAAAAGGTCTCTGCATAAGGGTTGTTTAAGGGTGATGAACGAAACATCCTTATTTCCAGAAATAAACTACTAAAACTAAAAACAATTCCCCTCCCCTACTACTTCTGGTCGTAAGCAGAGATGAATATATCGTCAGCCACTGAGGGTCATGCTCATCTGGGTCAGGTCAAACAACCGACAAGCAAATCTGTGGTGTTGAGTAGAATATTTGAGACAGGAAGAGAGACAAAGGGCAAATGCGAATACGAATATATGTAAAATTGTGTGGGTGTATTATTTGTTATATTTAATTAAATAATTTACTTAAGCCTAATTATGGAAAGCTCTGAAGTTTATACGCGCACACACTAATGTACATACATACATACATACATACATACATATATACATAAATATATACATACATACATATATATACATATATATGTATATATATATATATTTAACATAATATGTATATATGATATACATATACACGTATGTATATTAGTTTAATATGTCATGTAATAAAACCTGCTTTGCCGTTTGTCTTTAATAAACTGCTTTTGAATGATGTTGAGAGAGATATTGCTCTAAATAAAACAAACGCACACACATACACATGAGTGTGTTTATACGCGTTTACACGTTTCTATGTGTATATATGTGCATCTGTGTGTATTTATATACGAGTGTGCGTTTCGCGATGAAAACATGACAAGTTATGATATTAAGCTTCAATGAGCGCCATCATGAAACACAAGACCGCCATTGATGTCTGGGAATAAATCTTTTACTTGGCAAAATGAAGCGAAAGTAGTAAATTCGAGATATTACCTCACACATAGAACTAAGTTTCAAAACTTTGTTGAAGTAAATTTATAAGCCGTACACCCCACATGCTCTTTCGAAAGGCATGACTATCATAACCTCTATCGTTATTTTTTTTCCTCTATACCCAATGACTTTTCTGTTAACTAAAAATGAACGTCATATCTTCTGTCAATTTTTCCGCCATTGAAGAAAGCAAAAAAATATATCATTTGAGATATTTTCCTTATTCAGAGGCAAGATAACGAATTTGATTTACCATGTTACATAATAAAGTTATCATTAATCTTCTAACGCTGAAATCGTACTCATTCTACTCAAGTTAAAGTGTCTAATGTAATAAAGAAAGAATTTCACAGTCGACACGTTTTAGTTTAAACGCCATTGTCAGTATGATCAAACTTTCTGTTAGTTCTCAAATAGTATCTCTGTATTTTAACTTCTGTATGAGAAAATGTTTGCGCGTGCGTAAACATTCTGGACTTATATTTACCATCAATATATTAAAGCATAAATACATGCCTATATATATACAGACATGTACACTCACACACACGTATACATGTAGACGCACTCACACAAATATATATATGAATGTGAGTACATATATATATATATATAATATATATATATATATATAATATATATATATATATGTATGTGTGTGTGTATGTGTGTGTGAGTGTGTGAATGTGAATATATATATATATACATATATATATTCTTATATAAAGATGCATGTATATATCTGCATACGCATATTCATATATATGAATAGATGTAGACACGTATATGTGCATGTATATGCGTGTGTGTGTGTGTGAGTGTGTAGACAGATAAGAAATACTAACCTGCGTATTTGCAAGTGTATATGTATATTTATATGTATATTATATATATATATATATATATATATATATATATATGTCACACACTCACATACGCATAAATGTATACAAGTGTAGGGATATATGTAAATGCACGCATACAAGACGCAACTCACTACACACACACACACTACACATACACACACACACACACACACACATACTACACACAACATAACACACAAATTGTTATGTCGATCGCGCAAATCCTTTGAAGATGTTTTAAATTTACTTTTATGTCTCGTCCATTCTCTGACACATTTCTTTAATGGCTGACTAAATACTGTTTCTTTTCTTTCTCCAAATTATTCCATCTATCCAACTTCCCTCACTATATTTCCTGATCTACGACCTTCCATTCACTACTGATTACACTCTCTTTGATTGATAAGACCCAATATTATCATATCTATATAATTCTCTGCTAGATTTCGCCACCAGATTCTCACTTCATTTTGCTTTCAAGTCCATTAGCACGAGAGTTTCAATTTTAGCCAACAGTAATACATTAAGGAAATATATTGGTTCGAGAGTATAGATTTTCTTTTGTTCCTTTAATCTCTTACGTGTTTCAGTCGCTGTGTTGCAGCTACGGCCATGCTGTGGCACCACTGTGATAGGGTTAGTAGATCAAATCGTCGCCAGTATTTATGGAGATTTTTTTCTTAATCATTTTTTCAACCTATTAAATTACAGGGACATAAACAAATTAGCACCGGTCGACACGCACTCACACACGTACACACACACACACACATACACACACACATATGTATATGTATATATATGCATATATATACATATAGATATACATATACATACATACATATATATATATATCATACATATATATATATATATATATATATATATATATATATATATATATATATATATTATATATATATATATGCAGGAGTGGCTGTGTGGTAAGTAGCTTGCTAACCAACCACATGGTTCCGGGTTCAGTCCCACTGCGTGGCATCTTGGGCGAGTGTCTTCTGCTATAGCCCCGGGCCGACCAATGCCTTGTGAGTGGATTTGGTAGACGGAAACTGAAAGAAGCCTGTCGTATATATGTGTATATATATATGTGTGTGTGTTTGTGTATCTGTATTTGTCCCCCTAGCATTGCTTGACAACCGATGCTGGTGTGTTTACGTCCCCGTTACTTAGCGGTTCGGCAAAAAAGAGACCGATAGAATAAGTACTGGGCTTACAAAGAATAAGTCCCGGGGTCGATTTGCTCGACTAAAGGCGGTGCTCCAGCATGGCCGCAGTCAAATGACTGAAACAAGTAAAAGAGTAAAAGAGTAAGAGTATATACAGACACACACACACAATAACACAGATGGGTTGTGGTCCACTACAGCTGTTTCAGACCTGTTCTTTATTGATGCACAAAATATTACATCAAGTAAAATAAAAGAAAACGCTTTCTTCGGGTAAACTGAAAGTAAACTTTAACACTTAGGATTTTTTACTTGGTGGTGTAATATTTTGTTCATCAATAAAGAACACATCTGAAACGGTTGTAGTGAATCTCAACCTATCTGTGTTATTGCTTATAGTTCACCACACTCGGAACCCTCCCTGCGTTGAATATTGAGCCTATAGTCTACTGTGGTATTCGCGGCATAAGTCTACTCCTGTGTAACATTGTGTACACGTTATGTATGCGGTCAGTACTGAAGGATGTCAGTACTGAAGGATGTCAGTACTGAAGGATGTCAGTAGCCGAACATATCGTAAATGCACAGGTGCGCTATCCTCAACCAAGACTTTGTGGTTTTGCTATTCAAATAGGCCTTGATTCTATCAGCTCCTAAAAAGTGTTATATATCTATCTATAAGTGTGTGTGTATGTGTGAGTGCGTGTGTGTGTGTTTGTGTGTGTATGTGTGGTGTGTGTGTGTGTGTGTGTGTGTTTGTGTGTGTGTGTGGTTGAAGATTATGCACAAAACAAAACCAAAAACAACAGACAGAGAGAGGAAAGTGAACAACAGGCAGGGTGTATTACTTTCAGGCTCAGGAAAAATGAAAGAACTCTTAGACGTTTCGAGTTACGAGCCATCGCTATTTTACAAAAAAAGAATGAGGAGTCAAAACATAAAGAGATCGAGAAAATTGGAGAGAGAAAAAAACCGTGTATGGACTATACATACATATATGCATACATACATACATTTGATATATATATATATATATATATATATATATATGTATGTATGTAATCTTTTTTTCTTTTACTTGCTTCAGTCATTTGATTGCGGCAGTGCTGGAGCACCGCATTTAGTCGAACAAATCAACCTCAGGACATATTCTTTCTAAGCCTAGTACTTATTCTACGCGTATCTTTTGCCGAACCACTAAATTACGGGGACGTAAATACACCAATATCGGTTGTCAAGCGATGGTGGGAGGGACAAACACAGGCACACAAACATGTACAGTTATATAACATTTACACATTTATAGATTAATAGGTTTTATATTTTTGAATAGAGATTTCGCGACAGAGGTCAGATAAGTGTAAAAATTGATGAAATGAGTAGAGTGACACTAACGCAACTTCCTTTGTTTATCTAATGTAAGAATGAGATGTTAGATGTAAAATATATATATTACTATGGGTGTTCAATAGATAAAATTAATGATTAATTGTCATAGAGGTGTATTATAGGTTAGATGTTATATAATAAATGACAGATAAGTGAGAGAAGTAGAGGAAGAGAGAGAGAGAGAGAGAGAGATTAATGTGAGAAGAGACATCTATGGAAGTGCTCAAGGGAAATTTGGTGGCGAATTAATGCGTTATTTGTAAAGTATGACGTAAATTCTAAGAGAGATATTAGCGTAGTTATGACATTGTGTACGCGCTATACATACAGACAGATAGGTATTTATATACACTTATATGTGTATATGTATGGGTATAAGCCTATAACTATGTATTTATGTGTGCGTGTGTGTGTGTGCAGGCGTGCATGTGCGTTTGTGTGTGTGTGTGTGTGCGTGTGTGTAAGTGTATGTGTGTCGCTGTGTGTCTTTGAGTGTGTGAGTATATGCCGAAATTATGTATTACGTGAATAAGGAAACTGAGCGTATGTATATGTCTGTGTGAGTATAAATATACATATATATAACATATATATATATATATATAATATTATATATATATATATATATATATATACATATATATGGTATATACACAAACAGATCGATAGATAAATACACGTATATACATATATATATATATACATATATATATGTGTGTGTATGTATATACATATGTATATATATATATATACATATATACATGTATATACATATATATATATATAATATATATATATATATATATATATATATATATATATATAATATGCATATACATATACATATACGTATATGTGTGTATACATATATATATATATATTATATATGTATAAAACTTATATATAAAATGTACAAGTGTGTGTGTTTGTTTTACATTGAAGACATATCTGCGATCAATTCTAACATTGTTCTTGTAATATTTTCGAGTTTCTTTATTATCCCCTTTATGATAGTTTGCAATAATAGTGATCTTAAGTCCATTAACGTGTCAAGACATTTTCAGCCTCGTCTTCAGAATGAAATGATAATGGTGAGTTTTGTATAAGGCCGTTATGTACCGCGGTAAGATGTCGCAACTCATAAGATACTATCGGCGAATTTAAAGTTGCTTAATGTTTAATTCCCGATTACTTATCTCTCCTTTTTGCTTTTTTCCACAGAACTATACGTTTGTGCGTCTGTGTGTCCGGATGTGTGTAAACGGATGTGTGTTTGCGGCGGATTACTGCAGCTTCCGCTAACCAGTTTCGTTTAAAGGTTATTGACTGACTTGCGATGATGGCAGAAAACTCCCACCCAAGATGCCACACAGTCGGACGAACTCTATGGTTGCGAGGTGAACTTCCTTACTACTAGATGGTCACGACTGGAAAGACTCCGATTAAAAGACAACAACTCTA